>NC_139602.1:11492757-11536047 GCF_946808225.1 Silurus aristotelis
TGACGTGGGGCCGCCTTCCCGTGGGCTCACCACCTGCAGGAGGGACCATAAGGGACGGTGCTGTGAGGATTGGGAGCAGTCGAAGGCGGGGGCCTGCTTAGACTGCTGCCCCTGCGACCCGAATTACGGATAAGCGGGAGAAAATAAATGAATGAATCTCTATACTTCAAGTACCTCGAAATCCCAAAAACCCCTCGACTAGACATAAAGACATGAAGAGCACTAGATTGATAACCCTCAGAAACTTAAATCGATCTTTACCTGACCTAAAATCACCGTATTGGGCATGAACGTATCCTAATGAA
This sequence comes from Silurus aristotelis, assembly GCF_946808225.1. Classification (NCBI taxonomy): domain Eukaryota; kingdom Metazoa; phylum Chordata; class Actinopteri; order Siluriformes; family Siluridae; genus Silurus; species Silurus aristotelis. The sequence goes on from NC_139602.1 coordinate 11,493,063, forward strand.
GGTATATAGAGCACTATTTGAAGTGTAAAGTACAATTTCCTACAAGACATCTAAACAACACTTGACTGGATAAAAAGTGCACTAGATAGGCATTATACGTACTTTAAGTACCTTTAATTGTTCTGTAATAGCTGTTTAGGGCACTGAAATAATATAATATATATAAAATAATGTTTCCTGCATCAGTAGTATCCTATAAATCCAAAATGATTCCTTACTCGCTTTATAATGCCCTATGTAGGGTCTAAAATTGAGTTTCTATATTTTAAGTACCCTTAAATACTCTAAATTGGTTTCGAATAGCCCTCTAAGTTCTACATAGAGTATAGAGTCATGAAAATGTCTTGAATTGTCTCCTGCTGCACATATAGAGAACTAAATAGTGTAAATATTAGTAATTTCTCAAAACCTGAGTTTAAGTACCCAAACATCTGTGAACTAGAAGTTCCTATACTCTAAGTACCTTAAGGAACTCAAGCTTCTAATTAGACATAAACAGCACTATATAGTGCTTTAAGTCCCCTAGGAATCCCAGACAACTAAGCACGAGAGGCGTTAGATCACAGTACCATAAGTACTTACAGTACGGTACTGATCCAGTGCTTCTCATGCTTACTTTAAATAGTTCTTCAATAACCATATAGAATAGTATATAGGGTATACATTAAGTACCCTAGGAATCTTAAATGGCTCCGAAATAACTTCATAAAACATTAGGGAAATAATAATAATAATAATAATAATAATAATAATAATAATAATAATAATAATAATAGGGTACAGTAAAAAATCTGAAAATCTAAAAATCTGGTACAGTATTCTTTTGGAAAATGTAAAAAAAATTTTTTTAAAAACAAACAAAAAAACACATATATAAATGTATATATATATATATTAATTTCATACTAATTTGCATATGAATTAGAAAAAAAGAATAAAAACAAATATAAATATATAATTAAAAAAATATATTATTTACATTATATTTCTATTTACTTTCTAAAGGTTGCAGAGGAAGTCAGTGAGAGATGTAATGAGACACAACCCATAAGTGGTAGAACCTGATTACGCGACATCAAGCGACCTTGGGCGTTGTGCTTCACCAGCCAAGTTACCAGGTGTGTGTGTGTGTGTGTGTGTGTGTGTGTGTGTGTGTGTGTGTGTGTGTGTGTGTTTCTTATTCCCAATGATATAATTTCCATGCATGTGTTAATGAGTTTATCCTATTAAACTATAAACACTGAATCTAATAACCATGAAAGCTTTGGTGATGTTCGGAGGTGTTTTTATCTACACTGCCTCACGCTCTTACAGAGGCCATGAAGAATCCAGATGCTGAAAAAAAGATCTAAAGTGACTAATAGTCAGGATTTTTTTATTTTATTTAATGGATATATAAATATTTTGCAGCATTTTCCTCCATTCTGTTTTTGCTTTATTATTTTTATTTGACAGAAAAGGACCTTTAATAAAATTTTATTAATTTAATTTGGAATAAAAAATATTTCAATAGATTTTTTTATAATTTTGTAATATTTGTTATTATATTATTATTTAATTTTATACATTATTCTGAATAAATACCTGCAGTGAATTACTTTGTGCATTTACTTCATTGTTGCATAATAATTAATGTATTAATTTATTTTATGTATTATATATATTTTATATTTTATATTATATATTTTATTTCTATTATTATTATTATTCAAGTTATTGTTAAATCTGTGTGTGTGTGTGTGTGTGTGTGTGTGTGTGTGTGTGTGTGTGTGTGTGTGTGTGTGTGTGTGTGTGGATACAAGTTTTACAGCAGCTTCCATGAATCCAGACAATTTAAATAAAGGACACTAAAGAACATTCTTTCTCTTAGAGCCTAAATCACTGAATCAGAGTTCTTTGGGTTTCCTAAGACACACACACACACACACACACACACACACACACACACACACACACACACACACACACACACAAATGATTCAATTCTGACTAGACACAGACTAGAATAATTAAATAAATAAATCATTTGTATAAGGTCAAACTGTGTGTGTGTGTGTGTGTGTGTGTGTGTGTGTGTGTGTGTGTGTGTGTGTGTGTGTGTGTGTGTGTGTGTGTAGATTTGTGTTTAAAGACATCACCCGTGGCAGTCAGATGAGACAGAAGCTGCATTCAAATGATCTATTCAAATCCAAGTTAAGGTGGTTTACAAAAGACTCTCTCTCACACACACACACACACACACACACACACACACACACACACACACACACACACACACACACACACACACACACACACACACACACACACTGAGTTGGAATGAATCCCTTGCACTTGCTGGCACTGAATGCCAAGCACCAGCCACAGTGTGTGTGTGTGTGTGTGTGTGTGTGTGTGTGTGTGTGTGTGTGTGTGTGTGTGTGTGTGTGTGTGTGTGTGTGTGTGTGTGTGTGTGTGTGCACTCTGTAGGGTGCAGCAGTGTCCTGAATCACTCCTCACTCCTTGTATTAGTACACTACTGATGATTACATAAGAAACAGTGATTAATCTGATTAAATCTGATCTGTTTCTCCCTCAGTGGTGTCCAGGGGGAATACATTTACACTCCACTGTGAAATCATGAATGTTGAGATGTTGCCTCAAATAAAACACTGCTTCTGTTCTGCATACCTTTTTGGGAATCGAATACATGCATGAAATAATGTATAAAATATGAAATAATGACTGTAATATGCCCTGTGCAGTTCACAATTTCAGTCTGAGGATTTACTCATCTAAAGGTAATTCTCTTTAATACATTTGATTGAAAGTTGAAAGACTTCTTTATCTCTGACTAGGAAACTGCCAGTTCAGTGGTTAAGATGTTGGTCTTCTGATCAGAAAGGTCATGAGTTTAAATCCCCTTAACACCAAGCTACCACTGCTGGGCCCCTAGGGGAGGCCCTTAAATCCCAACTGTTTGGTGTATAAATCAGATAATTATAAGTCGCTCTGCATAAATTGTCAAATGCTGTAAATGTATAGTTTTTTATGAGACTTTATTATTCTTTAAAATATTACTCTTTAATATTCTTTGAAATTAATTTTTTACTTTAAAAAGTTTGAATTACGATTCTTTAAAAGTAATTTCTATTTTGATTAATTGACTTTTTAAAATAACAGCTGATTTTTTTTTGGTGTTGCTTTTTTTTTTGTTATGTGGAGAACCCGACGTGTGTGTTAGTAACAGTAGTGTTTGTACTGAACTACTATGTTCTTCACTTACAGTTCAGGACAAGATCTTTCACAAGATTTAGAAAAATTACTAATAGTAAAATATCAGCTGTGGCTCCATGTAGTGGTCAGAAAGAGTAAAAACACACACACACACACACACACACACACACACACACACACACACACACACACACACACACACACACACACACACATATATATATATATATATATATATATATATATATATATATAGTTATAATAAATAAATAATAATAAATAATTTTGCTTTGTACAAATGTTTTTATTAGAATAAAAAATGTGAAAAAAAATTAATCTTTTCACATTACAAAAATCTTTTGCGGTAATAAGTGCATTAAATAAAAAAAATTAAATAAAAATACAGATGGTGCATCTGATGCCTAAATGAGCACATATCCCCACGTTCATATTTCATATTATTTAGCTCTTAATGTATTTATTTAAAGTAGGTGTGAACTCTGGGGTTTTTTTTTTTCTTTTTACCCAAAAGAGAAAAAGTTAAAATGGACATTTCAGATTTCTCTTTCTGTGAAAAATACTACTCATATTTGCTTCACTTTGCAAATAATTCACATTCAAAATAATACTTAAACAAAAGGCATAAAACCTTATAAAACCTTACAAAACAAATATGTAAAAACTAAATATGACACATGGTATCAAAATAATCCGTCCTTTTGTTTGAATAAAGTAGTTCAAAATGACTGAACCGATTCGATTGGAAATAAACCCATGAAAATAAAGCTGTGGTGAAAAAAATTATGGGTTACTGCACTCCGCTAGTGAACTCAAACGAGAAACAAGTCAACAGAAACTTTCACAACATCACTTCAACCCCAGATACACAGCCAATAAAGAAGAACCAGCATGAATTCTTTTAGTTTAAAAGAACTTCTACATATAAATCTGAAAAACTAATTTTTTTGTACTTTTATCAGCTAGAAACCAAATATTGTAACCAAATTCACACTTTTAGGAGGTTTGGGGTAAAAGTGAAAAATTGTGTTTGTCTTGTTGGTTATTGTTTACCAACTGAAAAAAACCTAAGAAGAATAAACCACATAATATAAGTTTCTTTCAAACTTTTCATCTTCAGATCATTATTTTGAAAGGTTCTTCTGAAAAAAAAAAAAAAAACACACAAAACAAACGTTAAATTCGAGTCAATTATTCGCAAAAGTTTTACATAAACAAAAAATGTGACAAAAAATCTTTACCTGCAGGGTCGTGTGGAATGTTTCGTCTCATGTACCACCTGTACACCACGGCACCGATGATCAAGAACAACACCACGGGGACGGTGATGTACAGGGCCTTGTAGGTTATTATCATCTCACCCGGGAGGAAGGGTGTGGCCCTGAAGATCAGTAATAACACCTTATATAACACAGAGTGCATGTTTTACAGAATGTTTAGGTTTGTTATTGCTCTTAACAAGACGTGGTGAGGAGGTCTTACGTTTCCATGGTGGTGATGACGATGGATATCTCGATTTCTGGAAGAAAAAAAAAAATCAGTCATTAAATATGGGTTTGTTCGAATAAAATGCTTCTTTGCAATTGTCACTTTTACAACTTGTAACTGCGTGATCAGTAAAACTCAGCCTGATTGGTTAAACCGTATCATGTGACCAAAACTATGATAAGTTACCAACTGTTACCAACAGTTAAGTAACCAGTCGCATTGAATTTGAGCAATAAACTGTTCAAAACACCTGCAGTTTATAGAAACAGCTGCATGGACTTGTGAGACAGTTTTCTCTCTGAGCTCGTTTTTAACCAAAATGAAGAACAACGATCTGAAAGTGAGAAGACTGAACCCCACAGTGGACCATGTTTCTTAACACAAATATAATTCCATACTCTTTTCTACACCTTTGTAACGTTAGAATGCTGTAGAGCAAACATTCCTGTAAATGCCTTCTGAAGAAGTCAGGAAGTGTTTGTTGAAATTCTTCTTCTTCTTTTTTCGGCTTCTCCCATTAGGGGTCTCCACAGCAGATCATCCGTCTCCATACCCCCCTGTCCTCTTCATCTGCCTCTTACACACCAACTACCTGCATGTCTTCCCTCACCACATCCATAAACCTCCTCCTTGGTCTTCCTCTTTTCCTTCTTCCTGGTGTCTCCATCCTCAGCATTCTCCTACTGATATACCCCATGTCCCTCCTCTGCACATGTCCAAACCATCTCGATCTCACCTCCCTCACCTTGTCTCCAAAACGTCCTAATTGTATGTTTTAACTGAACTGTGTAATAGAACTTGTTAAATAAGGAATAAAGCTACACCTGCTGTGTTATTATGTTAAAGTGAAGGGATCAGGTTTCCACCTGACGTCTGATTTAGCATGTTTGTTCATGATCGAGCTGTTTCCACACGACTGCTGATGATAATGTGCATCTGAAGACGTCATTAAGCGGCATAACAGAGCCAAAACACCACCATCTCCCAGGTTACATGGTCATACAAAAACAATATTTTAATGATTTTGTTGCACCGTGATGTTCTTTATGCTTGAAAACTCCAATAAACACAAAAAAAAAACCCACCGGCTTTAATGTCGGCATAAACCACGAGTTCAGACTTGATCTCTGACTTTACTGTGCAGGACTTCACCATAAATCTAAACAGAACTTTCTGTGACTTTCTGTCGCCTTTACACTTTACACAACTCCTGCAAAGTTTTTATTATCGCTGATGAAGTGTTACGCAAGACGGCAGGTGAACGCGCCGTTTCAAGTATTAGCAAATCAAATCCGTCCTCGAAATCAGCGCACAAATCCTAAATTGCTAAACAAACTCAAAACACACAAAGCCCAAGACTCCATTTGCAAAACGTAAACATATAGAAGAGCTCAAAACTTGCAGAAAAACAGACCATTTTTCATCAGCAGAGGAATAAAAACAACAGAGTTCACCTCCTGCTACAGATGCGGTGATGGGAGGATCCTGTTCTGAAGATCTGCTGCGCTTATCTTTTCATCTGCCCTGAGGCTCTCGGGAGCTCAAGTGACTTCCTGGAAAATTCTCCAGAAGAACCATGATTTCAGTGCAGGTTGTTTTATGCAAATTTGTTTTTATTTGTACGGTGAGATGTTGCTCTTAACGCCCAAGAGCCTCAGGGCAGATAAAAAGATAAGCGTAGCAGATCTTCAGGACAGGATCCTCCATCACCACATCGAACACTAACATGATGCATTCAGCAGCTCTTGGTCCTACAATCTCTGCATGACAGACCATAATGAAAGGAAATGTCGAGAAGCAGGATGGTGGTCTTACCTCGGCACACAGTGTTGGAGAAGTGGGTACACGGGGAAACCACCTGCATTCCTTCGGCTACATGCGGAGAAGAAACGGAGAAGAAATAAAGCATGATCTTCTGCACAACATGGAGAAGAAGAAGGTTTAGTGGAATGAAACGGAAGCTCACCACACTTGCTGCACACCTCACACGTTACTCCTTTGTACTCATTTTCCTTTTGCTTTGTGCAGTTGACAGCCACGAACCTTCCTGAGAATCAGTGAACAACTCGTTTAAGCCTCGCAGAAGTTTTTTACTCCCTCAGTTTTTACACTCATGTGAGGAGACTTGTGTAAACTCACCTTCAGGACAGAAATCACAGCAGATTGATCCCGGGACTATGAACATGTTGTCTGGACACGACATCACACGCAGGTTCAGCAATGAAATCAGTAGGAGTGGCATCTACACACACACACACACACACACACACACACACACACACACACACACACACACACACACACACATTAAAAAAGAACTTCAGTAAGAAATAAACCAATAAATGTAGGAATCAGTGAGAGGAAAAAGATTCCAGCATTTACCCAGGGGGTCATTTTTTGGCAGTTGTTCATTCTGGTACTGAACTTAAAGTGCGTATCCTCAAGTCGCAGTTCCTCGTACTAATACCTGTACACCTGGGTGACTCAGAGAAGGTGGAGTTTAAACACACACACCCTTAACCCCTCCCCCTCCCACACACACACACACACACACACACACACACACACACACACACACACACACACACACACACACACACACACATAGTATACGTGAATGCAATCATCTGAAACAAAACCAGTTCAGTGTGTAATTGAATCTCTCACTCGACCCCTCAATATGCTGCAGTTTCTATACACTCTTCCAACTGTGTGTGTGTGTGTGTGTGTGTGTGTGTGTGTGTGTGTGTGTGTCTTTTGATCTTTTTTTGGTACTGAACTGGAAAAGTTCTGGAAATGAACTTTTGTGTAAATTCTTTGCTCCTTATAGTGCAGTTTAATGTCCTGCATGAGGTGAGGGTGCACTTACTTTTCTTTGCATTTCTTTCTCTTTTTGGATTTTACACTAATTGTGTCCAACAACATTTATATATTTTTATTTCTATAAAATTTTGCCACAGTTTATTTACAGCCCTCTGGCTACAAATTCACTTTATTAAGTTTTTTTTTTCCTTTTCTTTTATTTATAAATGAATATATATGCACTTTTGTATATTTTTACAAAACTTTTTCTGCTACTCTCTATTTTTAATTGCAGTTTATTTTTTGTATTTATATATATATATACATAAACTAAACTGCAATTAAAAAAAATACAAACAATATTTATGTTAATTCGTTTTATAAAAAAATTATAAAACAGGATATATTCTAAAAAAATATATAATTTTTTATATATATTTATTTATTTTATTTTTTTTTTTAGAATATTTCCTGTTTTATCATTTTTTTATAAAACGATTTAACATGAATATTTATAAAGGATCTATATATTTATATGTTCTGCTGACTTGAACGCTATATATTTTGGTGCTCCAGTAGGAATTTTATAAAAGCAGGGGTTCTTACTGTAATTATTTCTGATGTAAATCATTTGTTTTCACTGCAGTGTAGAGAAATGTTATTGTTATTCAGGTAAAGAGTCGACTCACTGATCTGATGTACTGAAAGCTTAATCCTTCATCCAGTGACACGACTGCAGCGTGATCTTCCCCGTACGAACTTTCTGAGCATTTCATTAAAACACTAAGACACGAAGCTGAAAGTTTAGTCCCCTGCGTGCGCTGCTGTTACAGTAAAAACAACATTTATACAACATTTTGATCTGTTAAAGAATGTTGTACTTCTTATCCATTTATAGTTACACTTAATGTTCTGTAAAAATCAGTGACTCCTTCCATAACGTTCCCTGCAATGTTCCATAACGTTTCATTATGTCCTCACAGTATAACGATCGCACGTGTTAATGGAACGTGAAGACGTGAAGTAAGCTGTTACCATGGAACTGATAAGGCTTAATGCAAACGAGTGTATTAATAGAAACCTGGACTGCGCTCTCCATGTACGTGAAACAGTCTGCTCGCTCTTCTGGTTTAGAGGAATGATCATCACTGATAGATCAACATTATGGCATGAAGTGAACTTGCCAGGCTGCGGTCTGTTGCTCTCACCTGTTGTAGCAACGCATATCTGATTGGTTAATTATTATGCACACTTTCAGAATGTGACCAAAAACACACCCTTTTACGCAGTCATGCCCCAGTTACCAAGGTCAAGTGCGTCTGATCGGATTACAGCTCAGACGTCATACTCTTTATTATGGCTCATATTTCAATTCACTTTTAGTTCCCATCTGCTTTTATAATAAGATCCACTCATCTGGGATGAAGTTCCACTAGATTTTGGGGTGTGTTTGTGAAGATTCATTCAGTGTGTGTGAAGCCAGGTACTGATGCAGGTGAGGAGGTCTGGAGTTCACATTCATTATGGTTATTAGGGTTGGAGCTCTATAGAACGAGATCTTCAACCAAATCTAACCCATGGAAAGCAGATCTTCATGGAGCTTCTTTGTGCACAGGGGCATCATCATGCTGGAACAGGTTTGCGTCTCCAAGTTCAAGTGAAGGGAAAAGTTCATGCTCCTGCATCCAAAGACGTCAAATGAAGATCAAGCTGCCCATGTGCATCAATAAACCTTGGACCCTGACCCTGTATTATTATATTATGGGGTGAAATGTAAACTATTCAATTGATTTTATTTAATCAATTTATTTTGTGCCAATTCAATCAATTATTTAATTTATTGAATTTAATAATTAAATAATTATTTAATTATTAATTATTATTAATTATTTTTTATTAAAAAAATATTTTTTCTTATTAATTATTAAATATTAATTAATTATTATTAATTATTAATTATTAACTGTATAGTTTTAGAGTTTTGTAGAAAAACAACAACAAATTTATCTGTAAGTGGAACTAAATTATATTAATAATAATAATTGGAATGAGTTTTTTTTTTTTTTTTTTAAACTACACATTTTAATTTGGATAAACATACCCTGAAACTCAGTCCTCTGTTTCTTAGTTTTCTTCTTGTTCTTTAGCTTTTTATTCTTTTTCTTCTTTTTTTTACTGTAGGTTCAGAATCTGATGAGTCAGCAATCAGTGACATAGTGATAGTGAAGAAGAAGAAGAAGAACTCCTCAGACCCCTCAGACTGAGTGCTGTGGCGGAGAACAAATACAATGTACTGAGAACATAAAACTACAAGACATTCAATCCTTTTAATCACATGTAAGGTAGTGATGTAATAATCAGGAGTAAATACACACAGAAAATCCAGATTTCTTAAACATATTCTGCAAAATTAGCTTCATTAAAATAAATAAACACACAAACTCTAAAATAAAAGAAACACAACTGTACGATCCTGCAGTGTAGAGCGAAGAGAATTCCTGTCATCTGTCAGAGAGTGAACTTTCTCTTGCACATGAAGAATCTTCTGCTTCTGAATGATAAGAGTTAGTCTGGCTGGTTTAAGAGCAGGCTGGTGCTCCTTTTAGAAGAAAAATCCAACATGAAAGTTTGCTGGAATCAACATGTATAGTTTAGTCGATACATTAAAGGATTTATTCACTGGTTGGCTGTACAGCAGAACCCTCATGTGTTCAGGTACCAGGAGGAAAAACATTCTTCAACATTCAAATCACAGACATGTGTAGGTAGGAAACACCTCCACAAACAAAACAGTATCGTTATTTCTGTTATTAATATTTAAATAATCATAGAAGTACTGGAGTAACATGTATAGTTGAGATAAGAACACTGATATCTATGGTAAATTAATTAATTGATGTTTAAAAAGTTGTTTGACGCTTTAAATAAAAATCAAATCATTACATCATAATGCAAATAGATGGTGACCTCAGGAGCATGTTTAACTCGAGAGAGAGAGAGAGAGAGAGAGAGAGAGAGAGAGAGAGAGAGAGAGAAGAGGGAGAGAGAGAGAGAGAGAGAGAGAGAGAGAGAGAGAGAGAGAGAGAGAGAGAGAGAGAGAGAGAGAGAGAGAAGAGGGAGAGAGAGAGAGACATCATTCTAAATATTTTATTAATTACAGATGTACTGCACAGCTGATCTTCATCACTTATCATTTAGTGGCGTAAATAATAATAATAATAATAATAATAATAATAATAATAATAATAATAATAATAATAATAATTATAATTATAATAACAGAAGGTAAAGAGCAGAGTTGCTGTGCTTCCATATAAACTGATTATTATAATATAAAGACTCGATCAGTACTGACACAATAAACCAGTCCAGAAAAGCCACAGTAAAGCAGGAGAAAACCATAATCTGGAGGATAAACCTGTTTGTAGTTTGGAAAGTAACATCTGCTTTATGAATACACGTTAGTGTGTTACGTCACTCATGATGACAGTGGAGCAATGCCTTGAGCTCCTGGAGCAATGCCTTGAGCTCCTGGAGCAATGCCTTGAGCTCCTGGAGCAATGCCTTGAGCTCCTGGAGCAATGGCTTGAGCTCCTGGAACATTGCCTTGAGCTCCTGGAACAATGCCTTGAGCTCCTGGAGCAATGGCTTGAGCTCCTGGAGCAATGGCTTGAGCTCCTGGAACATTGCCTTGAGCTCCTGGAGCAATGCCTTGAGCTCCTGGAGCAATGCCTTGAGCTCCTGGAGCAATGGCTTGAGCTCCTGGAACAATGCCTTGAGCTCCTGGAGCAATGCCTTGAGCTCCTGGAGCAATGGCTTGAGCTCCTGGAGCAATGCCTTGAGCTCCTGGAGCAATGCCTTGAGCTCCTGGAGCAATGCCTTGAGCTCCTGGAGCAATGGCTTGAGCTTCTGCTCTCTGTAACCTCTCATAGTGTGTAGATTTGATGAGAAAGGTATAAATAATCAGGTGAAAAAACGGTGTTTGTTATTCAGCACTATCCAATGGTGTTTAATGTATTTTAAATAGTGCCCTTTTAAATCATATTCTTTCTCAGAGCAATTGATATTTATATTAACCTGTTCATTAATACATTCATTTGCAAACATTCACACAGCTGGTGTTCACACATGATCTCGTGACTCATGGTGTAGTAAAGGTTAGTTCTTGATTATTATCAACTCATCATTAGTTCATAATAAAGTAACATTTAATTTACTTGTTACTACATGTTTATTTTATGTCCTTTTATTGTAAACTGTTACTGTTTATTACTAGTTATTTTATCTGCATATTTTAGTTCATTATTGGGTTTGAATTCCCAAGATGGATTCCTGATTCCTGGTCCGACTGATTTGATCACTGAACTACAGGATTCTCTCGATGTTATAATTAGAACTTGTTTAGCTGCTATATGTAAATCACACACACACACACACACACACACACACACACACACACACACACACACACACACACAGACACACACCCACTTACACACCAGGGATTCCCTGGTACCACTCCAGAATTCTGTATACATGAACTCTGACTCACGGCTCTGCCTCCTTTTGTGTAAACAGTGATTATTTATGTTTCCTGCTTGATGTCGCATGTTTCACTTTTCATATGTTAATATGACAACATCTGTAAGGATATATACAAAACCTTTTACCCACACACTGTGGGTGTGTGTGTGTGTGTGTGTGTGTGTGTGTGTGTGTGTGTGTGTGTGTGTGTGTGTGTTGGATTATTCAGTTAAAATAAAAACCTCACTAAGAAGCTATTTTTAATGAGCACTTTACTTTTTTAAACTTTAACAGCAATTTATATATTTTTTTCCCTGGAATGTTGATCTATTTTTATTTCGGCTAACATTACCCAGAATGCCGTTAATAATAGTGTTAATAATAGTGTTAATAATAGTGTTTATAATAGTGTTTATAACTGCTTTTTACCATGTTGTTCAAATAGATATAAAAGGAACCTGCATGTGTCTTAAAACTCAGAACTTAAAACTCAGAACTCATACAACAATAAGGAGCCTTAATAATCCATATCCTTCTCTTCCTGTCACCCCTCTTCTCTTTCTCTCTCTCTCTCTCTCTCTCTCTCTCTCTCTCTCTCTCTCTCTCTCTCTCTCTCTCTGTCAAGTTAAACATGCTCCTCAGATACCAGTGACCACTGTTCCTGCCCCTTTCTCTTTCTCCTCTCCTCTCCTCTCCTCTCCTCTCCTCTCCTCTCCTCTTCTCTTCTCTCCTCTCCTCTCCTCTTCTCTTCTCTTTTCTTTCTCCTCTCCTCTCCTCTCCTCTCCTCTTCTCTTCTCTTCTCTCCTCTCCTCTCCTCTTCTCTTCTCTTTCTCCTCTCCTCTCCTCTCCTCTCCTCTTCACTCCACGGATTTGGTCGCTTCATCCTGGTCTGCCTCTGGATGACGTTCTCTTTGATTGGAGGCGACTCTGTGCAGCTGGTGATGTTTCACAAAAACACTCTGGAGATCCATGAAATTCCGGAGTAAGAACAGGAGCATTAAGGAATGGATTTGGACTGTAGTTAATATCAACAGTCTGCTACACTGACTCAGGACTACAGTTTGCTCTGATCTCCATCACTGCACCTCAACATCGTTTATCTGTAATAAATGGACATTCGGTGGAACCCAGATGAGGATGAGGTTCCCTCTTGAGTCTGGTTCCTCTCAAGGTTTCTTCCTTCTGCATCTCAGGGAGTTTTTCCTTCACCACAGTCTCCACCGACTTGTTCATCAGGGACAAACTTACACTTATAAAGAACAGCTTTACTTTTAATCACCATATTATCTGTGTAAAGCTGCTCTGAGACCATGTTCATTGTTAAAAGCTCAATACAAATAAACATGAATAGAATTAAATTTAAAACCATAGAAGACTCTGTGTTTTCCCACATCCCACAGTGTGCGTGTCAGTAGAGAAACTACTCTTTACACTGTTAACTAAAGATAATGCTATAATTTGTAGGCATTTAAACCTTCCTGTTTTCCTGTTCATTAATAGTGTCATGCCCGGCTTAAAAATATTGTTTATTTCCCTGTAAAAGTCTGCGTGGGGTTAATAGGTGAAACTAAATGAGAATAATAATTCTGATGCATTGAACGTGTAGAAACATGAAAAAGATATTATTTTTTCTAAAGATAGGTGAGTCAGAGCGCAGAGCTTACAGCAATGAGCCAACATCTAACACGTCTTTGATGCAAGTGTTGACATGACTTTTCAAAAGAAAAAACAAAGTTAAATCATGGACATGACTAGAGAATTCTTTTAAATATAAGTGCATAGAAAGACCTTGGGACAAAAATCACATTAGTATAAAAATAAGCAAAAAATAATAATAAAAAAATAAACATCTGAATGAAAAAAACAAACTATATAAATACAAAAAATAAATAAATACAAAAACTAATTCTTTTCTTAGTTTACAATTTTCTAAAACAATGTACAATAATGTTTTTTTTAATATCATATAATTCTATTTATTTACATTTTTTTCCCTACAAATTATGTAAACTATGATGCCGTTATAATATTATTTACATTTCAATAGTATTTAAATATATAAAAAACTTTAGTGCTCAAAACGTGTGTCAACAAAGACAATACAAAATATAGACAGATCTGAATTTTTTTTTTTCTAAATTATTATACAAATTTTCTAATAAACTGGAAAAAGAGGAATGTAAACGTTTGCACTGATAGTGACTGAAGTTCTGCACTGGGTAACTGTATGTGTGAGCAGGGGAACGTAGCTGTAAGGTGGGTGAAGCATCACTCCAGGCTCCTGAATGTTTCCAGGGTGTTCTCTGTAAACCTGTGTGGGAAGGTAGACTCGGTTAATGCAGACGATGAGCTGTACAGGCGAGAACCCACAGACTGGTGAATTGTTCTGAAGACCTCTGAGTCACAGCACAGAGGTTTAGGGTTCAGCCAAATTTAGTAAACACACATCTTTTTACTGCAAAAATGATTTCTGTTGTTTCTGTTGATTCTGATTCCATTAAACAAGGATTTGGCAAATGTGTTCAGCTTTTGGGGGGGGGGGGGGGGAATGTAAACATACATTTACAAAAGAGAAAGTTTTCAGTGGGATTGTGGTTTCACTTTACACAACTGCACATTATGCAATCAGATGAAAAGATTTCTTCATCAGTGTGAGTCAGCCAAGGGGTATACCCCATCAGACGATGATGCTAAATGTTGGGTAATGAACTGAATGCTCACCACTACTCTCTACGAGCAAACCCAATATTAAAAATAAAGAAACATATTTAGAGCAACACACTTAATAAAAGAGAAATGAATGATGAGCTGGCACGCTGTGTGTGATGAACAATATTCTACAGTACACTTAATGGTTACAATGACTGAATACCAATACACTGAATAGATTGATTGTAATTTTCCAGAGAAGAAAAACCTTTATAAATATTGGGACAAAATCCCTGACAGTGTGCAAGTGTACAAAGTGTACAAGTGTAAAACTTGAAAGCCGAACAGTGGCCACATCAAATATTGATTTAGATTTGAATTCCTTTTATTTACTTTCCATTAATTAATTAACATTCAAAATATATTTATTTTTAAAGCAATTTTTTTGTACTTGAGGTACAAAAAGGTGTGTGTGTGTGTGTGTGTGTGTGTGTGTGTGTGTGTGTGTGTGTGTGTAAAACCCTATTAGTGCTATTACAACGACTGTACATAGGTTATGAGATTAGACGGCCCTTTATTACTGTAAGAATGAAGGTCAGTCAATCCGATGAATCTATGATAAAGACTGTCCCGGTTCATCCCAGGAAAAAAGATCAAGAGCTACCTCTGCTGCAAAGGATACGTTTATTAGAATAAACAGCCTCTGAAACCACCAACTGCAGGAGGAGGTGTGATGGTGTGAAGGTGCTTTGCTGGTGACCCTGTTGGTGGTTTAGTTAAAATTGAGGACACACTTAACCAGCATGGCAATTACAACATTTTGCAACGACATGCACATCCTATAGGGGTTGCACTTAGTGGGACCATCATATGTTTTCCAACAGGACAATGACTTCAAACATACCTCCATTTTATGGAAGATCAATTAGTTGAAGAAGCAGTGTGATGGAGAGCTGCATCAGATGATCTGGCCTCTACAATCAGCCTACCTAAATCAGTTGAGATGTTTTGGGAGGAGATGGATGGAAGAGTGAAGGAAAAGCACCCAACAAACACTGAACACCTCTGGGAACTTCTTAAAACCATTCCAGGTGATGACCTGATAAAGCGGACTGAGGGAATACTAAGAGAGTGCAAAGCTTCATCAAAGCAAGAGGTGGCTAAACAGATCACCTTTTGTATCACAATGCATAATTTTTTTTACATTTTTGCTTTGGTAAAAACTATTATATATCTATATATAATCATCAGTAACTGTGCTGTACTTTTTATTCAGAAAATGACCGATATCTAGATTGATTTCTCGATTTCTCTAAGCACCGCTGCTGCTACGTGAACATGAAGTATCACAACACTACGGAGACGGAGGCGTGTCCTGAGAGTCACATAGAATACAGATTAACATGGCAGAGGTAGAGCTGTAACTTCCTGCACACACAACAGGAAAAGAGCGTCTGGGTTTATTTCATCCTTTTTTCTTTGCACTACAAAGCCGTGTTTGTGAAAGGGACCATGAGATGAAGTCAGAAGGTGCTTAAGTAAGTTGATAATTTGCTGTGAGTCTGAACCAAAGAAATAAAAGCGTATTATCTGTTACCTATTATATTGCACGTCATCAGATTTTGTCTATTGCATTGAATCGCATTGTGCTGAATCAAATCTGAATCAGATCGCACTGCAGCGTGAAAGGGCAGATTCGTATCATATCTCATCGGTGGCTGCTTTATATGTTTATTTAATATCATTGGCTACGCATTTTTTGAGAGCGTGATCGATGTATGATTCAGTTGGTGGAAGGTTTCTTGGCTCTAACAGGTATAAATATGAGAAAAGAAGTCATTCTGTGACATGTGCTTTATATTGAAATGAAATAGTATTAGTGAAAGGTTTATTATTGTAACTAAGTTTATTATTAAAAAAAAACCGTGATTACACTATTGCGCGTTCTCGGGGAGCACTTCCGGGTTTGTGTCGGGCGCGCGTTCTCGGCGAGCACTTCCGGTGCTGTTTCCTGTGTTTGTAAACTGTAGCTCGCGCTGGCTGATGTGGACGCTGCGATTAGGAGGCGGTTCTTTTTTTTTCTCCTCAGACGGAAACGCGAAAGCGATTTAAAGGTAATCAAACACAACACGCTGCATTTCGGTGTGAATATAAACATCCCCCGTGTGTCCGAAGTGTCAGCGTGTTAATAAATCTACATTCTGAACGGTTTTTATTGTGTATTTTTTTTTTTCTATCGGGGTGTCGGTAGGGAGTGGAGCGCTAACGGTACTTAGCACACAAGCTAATCTTGTATGCTAAGCTAGCTCTGGCCTGCTTTACCTCAGTATCTGCATACGCATCCGTTAGCACGGATTAGCATCAGAAAGCGAGCTGGGTTCTTCCTTACATCTTTATTCTTAAATATTTGTTACACATTTTATTTCATAATCGATTCCTATTTTTTTTTCTCTTAAATTGTTGTATCCATCCTGTCAGCTAACCGTTTCAGGTCATTCCGAACCACAACTTACTTACATTAGCAGAAAATGGGAGAGATTAGCACATCATCTTGATTTTAATCATTTGATTTGCTAATCTTTTTCGGCTAATAAAATCCTCCTCGCGTATTTCTTTCGAATAACAAATCAATGTAACGTAATAAAAAAAAAAAAAAAACACAATTAGTAAAAACTTTCATCTTTAAATGCCAGAGGCGTAAAGGCGTCACGTGACACCGCGGATCTGCGGTTGTATCGAAGACTTCACATCGCAATACCGTAACGAGATATTTTATCGATTTGCGCAGCAGTGCGTCTGTAAATATAAACAGCGGTTATCGCGGCATGCACACACTGTTATTAATGGCCTTTTATTGTGTGTAATACATTTTTAGATGTTGGTGCATTTTTATTAATTGCTAACAGAGATCATTAATTATAAAAAAAAAACAACAACATTGGAACAAATAAACACAAATCGTGATGTTAACATGATTGAAAAAGAAATTGCAACAATTCCCGAGTAATAGCGAGCTAGATCTTTGCTAGTTTAGAAGCAGATAGCTAACCAGCTAGCTACATCCTCACATGAGAGGTGTGTTTCTGGGTAAGATTTGACGTTCATCCTTTCATCTTTCTGTTCTCTATCTGTCTGTCTGTCTCTGTGATATCTCTAGGACAGGACGAAAAATTGGTGCCAGATGATAGCAGTGGGTGTGTCCTATTGTCTAGTGCATCATCCTGAGTGACAGCTCCTGGCCCCTCCCCCTTGTCCTTGTCTTCTTCAGTGATGTCACACATACCAACCACCTCGGTCCGTGACCATATGAAATGGGTCAGTCTGTGCATGGTCCAAACCCATGAGATTTCTTTTCTTTGTCCATTCTTCATTGCTTTCTTTTTCCCGTCCCTGTGTGTATGTGGACATTTTTCACTGTTGATGATTGTACTGTAATAATCCTCATAATAATGTACATACGTGTGTGTGTGTGTGTGTGTGAGAAGGCGGGGCTGCTCGGATGTGAAGCCGTCCTCTCCAGCATGGCTCTGATGCAGGCCAGCACCATTTCTGCTCCAAAGAAGATGATGACATCGCTGGCCCCACCCCCTGTTCCAGGTTCCACTCAGAGGGACCCACAAGGGCACATGGGCTTAACAGCGGCCATGACCTGCCCTCCACTGGTTAGATTATTACACATAACACACTACACCGATCAAGGCAGAGAGACAGTACCACTAACTACTGAATTCTGCCTGTAGATACTAAACCTGACTACTGAACTGTAAACTGAGTGTGTATGGAATGTGGCAGACACTCCCTTATACACACTTTCAGAGTGCTGGAATCAGTAAATACATTCTGATTATTCTAGTTCATTAGGACACAGTAAAAATACTATCCATCTAAAACTCTACTGGGAGGAAAAGCAGTGAAGGAAGTGCTGAATAGTGAATGTTATTGACATTTTCTTAACGTTACCGGTTTTCACTGAACTACATGATGATTGCTGAGCAATAGTAACTATCGAACCTTAGTGGGGACCTGAGAATGCTAAAGATGACTACTGGACGTTCCAGACGACTCCTGAATGTTAATCGTGACTGCTTAACATAACCAAAAACTACTGATCACTCCTGAACGGTTCCTGTCACTACTGAACACAACCAGTGACTCCTGAACTGTTCCAGTCACTGCTGAACATAATCAGTGACTCCTAAACTCGTCCAGTCACTGCTGAACACAACCAGTGATTCCTGAACTGTTCCAGTCACTGCTGAACATAATCAGTGACTCCTAAACTCGTCCAGTCACTGCTGAACACAACCAGTGACTCCTGAACTGTTCCAGTCACTGCTAAACATAATCAGTGACTCCTAAACTCGTCCAGTCACTGCTGAACACAACCAGTGACTCCTGAACTGTTCCAGTCACTGCTGAACATAATCAGTGACTCCTAAACTCGTCCAGTCACTGCTGAACATAATCAGTGACTCCTGAACTGTTCCAGTCACTGCTGAACATAATCAGTGACTCCTAAACTCGTCCAGTCACTGCTGAACACAACCAGTGACTCCTGAACTGTTCCAGTCACTGCTGAACATAATCAGTGACTCCTAAACTCGTCCAGTCACTGCTGAACACAACCAGTGACTCCTGAACTGTTCCAGTCACTGCTGAACATAATCAGTGACTCCTAAACTCGTCCAGTCACTGATGAACATAACCAGTGACTCCTGAACCGTTCCGGTCACTGCTGAACATAACCAGTGACTCCTGAACCGTTCCGGTCACTGCTGAACATAACCAGTGACTCCTGAATTGTTCCGGTCACTGCTGAACATAACCAGTGACTCCTGAACCGTTCCGGTCACTGCGGAACATAACCAGTGACTCCTGAACCGTTCCGGTCACTGCGGAACATAACCAGTGACTCCTGAACCGTTCCGGTCACTGCGGAACATAACCAGTGACTCCTGAACCGTTCTGGTCGCTGCGGAACATAACCAGTGACTCCTGAACCGTTCCGGTCGCTGCTGAACATAACCAGTGACTCCTGAACTGTTCCGGTCACTGCGGAACATAACCAGTGACTCCTGAACCGTTCCGGTCGCTGCTGAACATAACCAGTGACTCCTGAACTGTTCCGGTTGCTGCTGAACATAACCAGTGAGTCCTGAATGTTAACTCCTAACTAATTCCACTGGTTGCTTAACGTTAGATGATTCCTAGCCGGTTTCGTTGACTGCTAAATATTTTCAGTGACTGTTGAACATTTCCAGTGACTCCTAAAGGTTTCCAGTGACTGCTGCACACTAATGATAAGCACTAAACATTAAAAATGACTTGCTGAACGTTACCCTTAACTACTGAACAGAACTGAATTGATAGGTTCAATTTAACAAAGTGATTCATTTACTTTATAAAGGATGAGGTTCTGAGTCGTATTTGATTAGTGAGGGTTGCTTTATGGATTTCAGAAATGCATTTTTAATCTGTGTGTGTGCGCGCACAGCTTGTCCGTAAAGAAGGAGACTTTCATGCCCCTCGCATGCTGGACGAGAAGGAAATGAGACCGAATGAGGACATGCATTTGAAGAAGAAGAACAGGAAGTCGGGAACGCCCTGTAAAGTCCGAGAGCAGGAGGGGAAAGGAGGGAAGGTCAGTGCTGAGTGTGTGTGTGTGTGTGGTGGGGGGTGGGTGGGGGTGGTGGTTGTGAATTCATTTCGTGCATTCCCAACACACACACACACACACACACACACACACACACACACACACACCTCCTTAGTGTAAGTTTGTGTTTAAAATACAGTGCAGTTGTATAACATCTGAGTTATTTTTAATCTATTTTGTGTGTGTTTGCATGCAGTGTGTGTGCTGGCTTGGTGCATGGTGTGTGTGTGTGTGTGTGTGTGTGTGTGTGTGTGTGTGTGTGTGTGTGTGTGTGTGTGTGTGTGTGTGTGTGTGTGTGTGTGTGTGTGTGTGTGAGAGAGAGAGAGAGACACAGACCCGAGGCAGGGAGGGAGGAGGTGGTGAGTTTTGGTGTGGGGGAAGGGTGTGGGCGTTTCTCAGCAGAAAAGACAATGAGAAGGACAAGAAGATTTAATGGTTTACTTTAAGACAGAACAGTGTGTTTGTTCAAAAAATGATACTTTTTCTATCATGAATTAAAACTATTTAAAGATATGATCTTGAGTATGTGTTTTCTGTACTGCTTTTTCATGACTTTAACACTGTAAGAGAGTTTCAGTCGTGACTACAGATTGCTGGGACACGGCAATGTTCCATAATGAAATGTCCAGTGCAACTGCATCTCTAGGCCACATACAAGACCTGAAACTAACCCAAACATTTGGGAATCAGAAATGAAAAGAATGTTTCTCTTTTTCTCAGCATGTAAAGTAAAAACATTACTCCTGCAGCTCTATCTATCCAGTATTATTTACAGTAGAAGTGCATTAAATGTAGAATAGCACAATCTGGCAACCCTTTTTATATTTTCTACCTTCACTGAAAAGTGTGCTGGTGGCAGTGTGATTAATGCCCCAGTGGTCCTCTGCCAGCACTTGTTGCAGTTCCTGTTTATGACCATTAGGAATACAGTAATGACTATAAAAGTGATGTGTCTCAGCTGAACATCTTTTGACCTTCTCGGAACATCTTGGACACAACCCTCCAGATGACCTTCAGTGTGTTTGATGATCTACATTTTTTATGTTTTTTGTCTTCCAGGGTGTTGTGGTGGACGAGAACGGGAATTGTCCTCTTTCCAAAGTGCAGAAGAACTTTATCTGTGATCACTGCTACGGCGCCTTCCGAAGCGGGTATCATCTGAAACGTCACATTCTCATTCACACCGGTACGACTCGAATTCACTTCAGTAATAACGTTTATTATTATTTACATTTATTACTTAACTTTTAAATTTGGGAAAAATAACATAATTTCAAATATATATATATATATTTTTTTTATTATTATTATAATTTTTTATTGTTTAAAAGCCTTTGGTTAAAATACAATAAATGCAGTTTAATCAATCAGTTTTTTATGTTTTAACTAATTGTTTTTGACCATTTTTAAACAATTTTGATTTTATTTTTTCCTTTTTTCAAATGTTTACATTTTTTTTTCAGTATATTCAGGTTTTTAATAAAAAATGTGCTGATGTTAACTTCTAAGAAACATATACTTTCTTTTTCATTGAATATTTTATAAATTTCTCTCCCTCCCCCTCCCTCTCTCTCTCTCTCTCTCTCTCTCTCTCTCTCTCTCTCTCTCTCTCTCTCTCTCTCTCTCTCTCTCTCTCTCTCTCTCTCTCTCTTTCCTCTTCACCTCCTCAGGGGAGAAGCCATTTGCTTGTGCTATATGTGACATGAGGTTTATTCAGCGTTACCACTTGGAGAGACACAGTCTCACTCACACCGGTACGAGAAATCCCTCGTTACGTTGTTTTTCTTTCTTATAATATCTAAGAATATAAAATGTGTAGAAACAGAAAATGTTGATGTTTAATGCACTGCATAAGATCAGAAATTTAGTGAATCTTTCTGAGAAATGACGCTTTGTGCAGGGTTGTTTTTTTTTTTCTCTCTTTTTGGTCCAATATTGTAATTTAGACACCTCAGATATGAAAGAGAAAAAAATCTACTTTCTGATTTTTACAATGCACCTTGTAGATGTTTAAAGCAGTTCAAAATATTCTCTTCAAGTTTCCTTTTCTCGTTTTTTTTTTTTTTCCCTTCTTCCCCACCAGAAAATGACAAAATGTAGACTTTCTGCAGTAGTATAACTTTTATAGTGCACTGAGCTTTCATGAAAATTACAAAGTTAGACATTTTATCATAGTTATTAAAAAATTAGCTAGTTAAATGCACTCATTTAAATATTCAGATTCAGCCAGTAAATAAGCCTTCAGTTTGAACCAACAAAAACTAAAATAAATTCCAAATCACTGTCCAAGAATGAATAAACGCGTGCTGTGAAGTTGTGCTAAATACACGTCACTTAATACACACGATCTTATTCAAATTTAATCTGAATACTGACAGTTGCTTTTAAGACATTATGACACAAATGAATATAAAACGATTGTAAAATAAAAGTCCAATTTAAACCCTGTAATGACACAAGCAGAACTCAGTTTTCAGTTTATATTGGAAATAAAAGTTTATTCTAATATTCAGATCTTTATTTCTTTGAGACTCAAAAGTCAGCAGTTTGAGTTTGCATTGAACCTTCTTGAGATGTGATGATCTGGAAACACCTCTGTCTCTCAAAAGCTCTGACACGTCTAACAAATTACCAGGAGACCACAGAGACAGGATCATGATGTCTCTCATTTGATGGCCTGGGAGAACATTACAGCTTTTATGCACAGAGAACATTCTGGAATCTGTAGCCAAAACGAGCAAATAGAAGGTGAACACATTCTGGTTTCTCTGTGATGGAGAAGGAAGAACCTGCTAGCAAGGTGACCATCTGTGCAGCACATCACTATTAAGGACTTTAGAGTCCATTGTTGATGTTTAATGTTCACATGGTGGTGGCAGCATTAGAAAAGAAAAAAACTTGTTTGGGTTGAAGGATTGCTTCATAACTCTGCAATGACCGAGAACAAAGCAGGTATGATTTTGGAACAATACTATAAATGCATTTCTGCACCGCTCCCCATAAAACCAAACAGGTCTCATTCAAGAAGGTCATTCATTAAAGAAGAGCACATCTGATGTTTTAGAAGCTTGTAGCATCTAGAGAACTGAGGCTGTAATCAAAAGGGGTTTAATACTCATATAAAGGGTCTGATTACTTGCAATTGATTTGAAGAATAATATTTTAATAAATAGAAAGTACTTTATTAAGGAGTACCTTCTGCAGATTGATTTGGAAACAGATACATGAGGAACAAGTGAAGTCTATGAGTGATGGTTTCTTAGCTGTTCCTTGTAATAATAAAGCCAGTAAGAATTAGATGTTATAAGGGTGTATAATGTATATCTTGCTCTGTGCATTCAGGGGTGAAACCGTATGCATGCACCATGTGCGACATGCGTTTTTTCCAACGTTACCACCTTCAGAGACACAGCCTCATACATACGGGTAATGACCCCTCTTATCTTAACCACCCGCCGTGTTTTACTGTTCCAGTTGTCTGCATCGAAGCACTTTACATCTTGTTATTCATTTAATTTGTAACCGTTGATCGGCCAGTAAGCTTTTTTCCATACATTTTTCCTCGCTTTCTTTCTGCTTATTGCAGTGCATAACTCCCTGCGCTGTGCCTTTTTCATCGTCTGTTTCGCATGCTAGATGTTCATCAGCATGGCTTCTGCTTTTATTGGAAACCAATCACTTGTCTGTATTTTGTGATTCCTACTAAATCTCTTTCTCCACCATAAACAAAATGATGGCTGCTGTTATTCAGGAAGCACGGCTCGTGCCTGCGACCACATTGTCTGCAAATATCATGTGTTTCTGCACCAGTATTCTGCAGAGTATCCACAATATTTATGAGCTCGTCAATATTTTGTGTGAAACACATTTTAGAGCAAATGTAAATAGCTGACAGTAACTGCAGCAAAGTGCTAATGCAATAAAGGGGGAGGGGGTAAAGCAAAACCCTGGCACATGTTGTCCTTCCTTGTCGTTTCTAAACAAGGAGGTAACTTTTAATTAGTGAAAAAATGCCACATGCCTGAATGCTAAAGGGGAACTTTTATAAATTCTAGCAATTATTTCTGTTACTGCATGTCGAGGAGAATTTGGTTTAATTTAGTTCTTTTTTTTGTCCTGTTTTCTCCCTTATTTATTCTATAGAGCAAAGCCCTATCAGCCCACCTCCCTGTGCATGTCACTGTAATTAGTAGGCCACAAATGACTGTAGCGTTATCTGAATTCATTCTTGCGACCTTTAGGCGACAGGGCTAACACTCCTCTACTGCTTTGAAGTCCTGATTATGGACATTTAATAACATTTTTTTTAAGAAGCTTACTTGGTATGTTGTATTCTAAATTGCAGACAATAGATAAAGATATTTTGGTACATGTAATGCAAATGCGGGGGAACCTTTTGGTCTAAGTCATATTTAGTGAGATTTTACTAAAAGGATTTGGCTATGGTGTATAGTCAAGTGGCATTTGGGTAGGGTGTAGTGTCTAGTGGGACTTAGTAAGGTAAGAGGGTCACGGTGGACTTGGATATGGTATTGAATCAGGTTTGATTAAGGTATATAATAGGGCAAAGGATAAGTGGGATTATTGGTATGGTAAAGGATTAGATGGGACTTGGTCATTGTGCAGCGTCAAGATGTTTATAGTGTCCAGTAATATTTGGGTATAAAATAGGCTTTAAGTGGGACTTGGGAAAGGTATCTTGTAGGATCAGGTAGGATTTTAGTATTGGGGATTGGATATTGTCCAGGGTCAGCTGGGGTCAGGGTACGGTAAAGGGATGTGGGGGGTTGGGATATGGTAAAGGCTTGAGGTACGGTAAAGGGTCGGGGTAGGGTAAAGGGTCGTGCGGGGGGTCGGGTTAGGGTAAAGGGTCGTGCGGGGGGGTTGGGTGTGGTAAAGGGGTTGTGTGGGGGTGGGGGTTGGGTACGGTAATGGTTGTGTGTGGGGGTTGGGTACGGTAAAGGGTTTTGTGTGTGTGTGGGGGGGGGGGGTTGGGTACGGTAAACAGACTTGTGGGGGGTTTGGGTACGGTAAAGGGACGTGTGGGCGGGGTTTGGGTACGGTAAAGGGACGTGTGGGCGGGGTTTGGGTACGGTAAAGGAATGTTATAATTGGTATTTTAATATGGTAAAGGGTCAAGTGGGTGGAGACCAAGTGGTTACAGGTGCTTAAAGAAAATTAGCTGTTCACACAGAAATGTTGCGGATATTGTGGATATCTCCTCCTCCTCTGTTCTGCTCTTGTGTAAAGCACTGCCAAAAAGCATGCCGTTTGATCTTGGTGGTTGTAAAACTGATCTGGAACCCTGTAGTTGTAGAAACTAGCAAAATGCATATGTTTAGGATAAAATGGGATTAAAATGTGTTTTGATCCCGACTGGGAGCTAATCCTTTGCTCTGTGCGTTTAGGGGTGAAGCCCTACGCTTGCTCCATGTGTGACAGGCGTTTTTTCCAACGCTACCACCTGCAGAGACACAGCCTCACTCATACGGGTATGGGTCGTCTCTCCTTACAAATTTGCCCTGTTACACCTGGCTACACGAATGTGCAGTTTAGCACTGTTGCCAACTTTTACCCCTTTTAAAAAATGTTTATCCCTGCCTCAGTAGCTGACCATGACTGGGTCTTAATGGGTTTTAAAAAATACAATGAGAACTCTTGAGGTCTTCACGATTTCAAGTTTCAATCAGGTGTTAGCTTTGAAGTTAATCAAACTTTTATAGGTTGAAAGTTGTCAAGCAGTGCTGAACTCCAGTCTGAAATGTACATTTCTCACGGTGGAAAATGACACGCTTGATCTTTGAGTTAACAGAGTTGGCAACAATGCATTCAAGTTTTAGCTTCATTTGTCACAGTTCGGTGCATCACACCGTTAAACGTTTTGGCTTAAACAAACTCGAGTATGGAGGTGGACTTGAAAATCGTTTGTTCGGAAAATTGTTAAAAACGTACTGTACTGTAACTGCAGCATTTTAACATCACGGTGCTCTGTATGTTTAGGGGTGAAGCCCTACGCTTGTTCCATGTGTGACATGAAGTTTTTTCAGCGTTACCACCTGCAGAGACACAGCCTAACCCATACGGGTATGGTGTCGGCTCTTCTTACAAATTTGCCCTTTTACACCTGGCTACGCTTATGTGCAGATTAGCACTGTTGCCAACTTTTTCCCTTAGCAGAACTGTTAAGATAATTTTCCCACCTCAGAATTTGACCATATCCAGGATTTAGCAGGATTGTTTATCAAGTGCCACATTAGAAAATCTATAAAGTCTTTTAGATTTGTTCAAATAAAGGTTTAAATGTAAAAATTACCGTATTTTCCGGACTATAAGCTGCTACTTTTTTTCCCACGCTTTGACAATGAAGCAGCTTAAACAACGAAGCGGCTAATTTATGGATTTCTCCTGGGTTTTTCCCGCTTTCACAAACTTCAAGCCAAAAAACTGAACCCCATAACATTAGACCAATGAAATTGCTGAACGGGTTCAGGTGCACCAATGAAACTCTTTATATTAAATCAGATGCGCTCCCACTGAATCGGGCCGCACCACATCATAAATATGGATGATGTTCCTCTGAGGTTTGACCTGCCGCTCACTCGGACTGTCTACAGGAAATGTGAATCATTCGTCACGCTGAAAACAACCGGGCATGAAAACACACTTCACCTGTGTTCTGAGCTGCACAGCATCGGGAGAAAAGCTTCACCGATGGTGATTTTTAAACGCACGACGATGCCAAAAGATAAACTCTTGAGAGAAATAGTTGTAAAAGGAAGGAGGAAGACAGTGAACAATGACTTTCTTGGTAGGCTACAGTTTAGATACAAGCCGTGTAACAGACACTGTCTTTCATTAAAGCCTGTGTAAAGTTCATTAGATTCAGTGTAGACAGGTGCGGCTTATAGACAGGTGCGGCTTATAGACAGGTGCGGCTTATTTATCTTCAAAATAAACATCTTTGTCAAATTCAGTGGGTGCGGCTTATATAAGGGTGCGTTTAATAGTCCGAAAATTACAGTAATCTTTTCCTGAAAATAAATGAATAAACTTCCAGGCCTCTACGCAAGAAATTCACAAGTGTTTATAGGTTGAAAGTTGACCAGCAGTGTTGAACATTGTACATCTGTTTCCTCACATTAAAATGCTTGGTTTTGATTTTAACAGAGTTGGCAACAATGCATTCAAGTCTCAGTTTAATTTGTCACAATTTGTTTGACACCATCAAATATTTTGGCTGAAACAAACTCGAATTTGAATGCGGTTAATTAAAAATGTGTCGCAGAGCCGAGTGTTTAAAAACGTTCTGTACTGTACCTGCCCAATCTTTCCATAACGGTGCTCTGTATGTTTAGGGGTGAAGCCCTACGCTTGTTCCATGTGTGACATGAAGTTTTTTCAGCGTTACCACCTGCAGAGACACAGCCTAACCCATACGGGTATGTGTCTTTGTAAACATGACCGCTTTGCTGAAATATTTTAACAAAATTCCCCAGACCTTAACATGGGACCAATTTAATGCATGCATTCAGTAATTAAAAATGTAATCCAGTCTCATTTCATGCTGGAAAACTGGTGCCACCCCAGTTGGACAAACATTCTCATGAGTTCTTTAAGGCCGTAAACTTTAAGGCCGTAATAAATCCATGCTAATGCAGTGATACTCTATTTAGGGGTGAAGCCATATGCTTGCTCCATGTGCCATATGAGGTTTTTTCAGCGTTGTCACCTTCAGCGACACACCCTCACCCACACGGGTACGTGTCACTTTCCTATGCCAAAACACATGGCGTATTAAACCAAAACCAGATGTATAACCATGCCCATTTTTATAGCTGCATTTTTGTTGTGTAAAATGTTGATTTTTTTTTTTTCCCCGTTTTCTCGATTTCAGTTTGCTCATGATGTTTGCTAAGTTATGTACACGCAGCCCAGAGTTTGTAACGGCACTGTTATCATGTTTGCGTATTTAAAACATGCATGTCTCGTTCCTAGTTAGTGATGAGAGAAAGAACGTTTGTAAAGCTACATTTTTCAGGCTTAGATAGAAGTTACATTCTTAGTGAATATCGAGACCGCATATTCTAATATTAGCGCTCTACGTTTAGGGGTGAAGCCATTTGCTTGCACCATGTGTGATATGAGGTTTTTTCAACGCTACCATCTCCAGAGACACAGCATCACCCATACGGGTATGTCTCGTCTCTTTATACTCAATCACCCCATGGCACATGACCTTCTCCAAAAATATCATATTGATCGAAAAGTAATGGAGACTCAGGAACAGTCACAGATTCTTAAAATAATATTGATTAATGTGTGTGTGTATATATGGGATTTTGCACCAGAGCGAGGAATTTGTAGTTTAAAACGTATATATTTATATATATGCAAAATACTTACTAATATTGTTCTAACGCACACACGCACATTCGGAAGGGTATTATGTGTAATTATAGCTGCATTAGTTTAGTTTACCTCCTTTTACTTTAGCAGCTAAACAAACAAAACATATGGTTATCATTAGCTATAATTTATACAATTGCTAAATAATTTAAATACTTTCAATTATAAAACTTAACAAAATTTTGTACAATTAATTTACTGATAAATTTCCAAAGAATAAATTATATATTTTTTCTTTTCTCAATTTTTCGCAAGATTAAAATGTTTAATTGCGCAATTGTACCATAGCGACAACATTATTAACTCAGATAAAATCGCATTATAATGCCCCGAAATTTTGGAAGAACAAGTTAAAAGTTTGCAATCAAATTTCTGTAGTTCCAAATTTACTGTGGGTTTGAAAGTTGTTTAAATTTGTCAGGAAATAAGTTTAAACTCGGATCATTATGAATCTGTATAATAAACACTGTTGTAAATGATATTTTGCCGTGTTTTTTTTTTTTTTCCTCTCGACGTAGTAAATGCACATGACTAATAATTTGCTCTGTGCATTTAGGGGTGAAGCCTTACGCTTGTTCCATGTGTGACATGCGTTTTTTCCACCGTTACCATCTGCAGAGACACAGCCTCACTCACACGGGTATGTGTCTTTCTACCTCAACCCACTATACAAATAAAGCACACGCACACGCACACGACCTGAGCACTGTTGCCAACTTCTGTAACTTTCACAATTGATTGAAAAAAAAAAAAAAAAGTTTGTTTACACACACTATTACTTTTGTCGATAGCCTCTGTTTTATTGAATATATTTAAACGTTGTATATGTGGTGCACTGGTATGTTTATACTTCGCTTACTACACTCAGACTAGTGTTATAGTGTAATATTATATCTTGTACTACAAGTGTTTTCATTTTGTACTTTTTCTAAACATCTAATATATAAATATTTGT
The DNA here is from genome assembly GCF_946808225.1 of Silurus aristotelis. Classification (NCBI taxonomy): domain Eukaryota; kingdom Metazoa; phylum Chordata; class Actinopteri; order Siluriformes; family Siluridae; genus Silurus; species Silurus aristotelis. Next base: position 11,522,777 of record NC_139602.1, read on the forward strand.
ACATTTATGGAATGAATAGTCTTTTATGCAGTTGGTTTTATAGTCAGATAATTAGGCTACATGTTTACAGTAACTTCTATCTGCTATCACCGTCTAATTTTACTGTTCTTATGTATTTATTATATTTGTATACTTGATATTTGAACATAAACTAGTTCCATAATTAGTGTTTGCTGTATTTACTACATTGATACTCGTTATACATGTGTGATAAAACATGCAGTGCTTCTCCTGTACTCCAGATACAGCAATACTACACTGTGGTCTACTTGTGGTATAACACATTCTATGCTATCGTTTCTTTATAGCCAAGCATACTTATTACTCATGCTGTTTTGCTTTGTATCAGGTGTGTGTATATATTTATTAGTCGTACCAGTGCTATACTCAGAGTAATAGTTGGTATTAATCCCTTGAACATTTTCCTGAGTGAAGTATTTGGTCTTAAAGATAAAAGGATATACCTTTTGGTTATGATTCAAGTTGGCAACAGTGTTAAACATCAGCATGCTTCATCCAACTCGATACTCTTGAAGTATTTTATCATTTGAAGTCATTTGATGATGATGATGATGTGCAGATGTTTAGTTTTAGTAGCGTTCGTTCCCTTGGCTGGAGGGACAATCTCCTTTACAGGCAACAGTTCAGGAGTAAATAAAATCAGTAATTCCTTTACTGCCGAATGATTGTACTTAGGCATGTGCCGATTTTATTTATTTTATTATAATTTTTAGAAGATTTCCGCAGCAAGTAATTTTCAGTAACACACAAATTTGAATGAAGATGCCCTGAAAGTGAATTCAAATTAAAATAGCCTTTTGTTTTCCAAATGTTTCCTCAGTTAGATTTATTTAATTGCATTCGATCATCACTGCACCTCAACATCGTTTATCCGTAATAAATGGACATTCGGTGGAACCCAGATGAGGATGAGGTTCCCTCTTGAGTCTGGTTCCTCTCAATGTTTCTTCCTTATTCCATCTCAGGGAGTTTTTCCTTCACCACAGTCGCCACCGACTTGTTGATTAGTTACAAACTTACACTTATAAAGAACATCTTTATTTTTAACACCACATTATCTGTGTAAAGCTGCTCTGAGACCATGTTCATTATTAAAAGCGCAACACAAATAAACAATTGAATTGAATAAAATTCCTATAACACAACGAAAGTTGCGACGTGGCTGCTTATCGTAAAATTGTCATTAAAACCACAAAATCTAACATTACCAATTATATTTACAATTATGGCACTTGGCAGATGCCCTTATCCACACCAGCTTACATTAATCATTTATACTACTGAGCAGTTCAGGGCTAAGGGCCTTGCTCAAGGGCCCACCTGTGGCAGCCTGGTGGTGCTGGGATTTAAACTCAATTTTCCAATCCGAAGTCCAAAACCTTAACCACTTCTCACATAGCAGACGCATCACATAGCACTGAAGAACCCCTTCCATGATCAGAACCTTCACAGGACAGTCCGGTCCAATTACAACATTTCGGTTGACATTTAGGCTAATATCCGTCTCCTATAACGATTAAATTGGCACATGCCTAAAAGATCAAATTTATTACAGAATAAAACCATATGTGCTAAAATCCTTTTTAGATTTATGACTTGTGATTTGTATCTGACGATCATTTGAGCTACTTTAGTAAATATATGGTAGGGAGTGTGAGTTTGCCCGGTTACTGATCTGGCTAATACATTTTTGTTTTTTTGTTGTTTTTTGCACTTAGGGGTGAAGCCCTATGCTTGTAACATGTGTGACATGCGTTTTTTCCAACGCTACCACCTGCAGAGACACAGCCTGACCCATACGGGTAGGTTTCGTCTCTCATTATAGCCACCTGCACACAATGAATATTTCAACTCTTACAACAACAAACTCGAGTTTGTAGCTACTACAGATCCACATTGCTGCGGTGAAATACCAAAATTCATCCATAAACAAAGCATGTAGAAAATGTTCTTTCAGCACTCCATGATGTTTTAGAACTATTTTAGCTGTTTTCTGTTTCTAAATATTTATTTAAATTGACTCTCTTTTTCTTTCATCTTAATAAAACTTTGCAACATTTATAACCATTCATTCTATGACATGCAGTGACTATTGTTCTGTAACATAAGAATAAAAGGATTAAAACATTTGGAAGTAAAAAAATATAATTGCAGTACACGACAAAAAAATGTTTACAATAAAAATGGAATTATAAAAATGTTACATCATTACGATGTTGTTGACTACCCAGAACCTCGTCTGGATCAGGAAAATGTTTAGTTTCTTTTTTTTTTTCTTTTTTTTTTATATATATAATATTGAACGAAATATTTGAGATTACAAAGTAGAACTTATTTTTGTAGGTGTACATGGTTCAGGAGCTTCATGTGGACAAAACCTACCTTATTTAAATAGCGAACACTGTTTAGAGTTAAATACACTGGGTAGAGTAGATTAGAGTTTAATCCACTTTATCCAGTGTATTTAACTATAAACTACTTTATCCAGTATATTTGAGTTAAATACAGTGGATAGACTATATTTGAGTTAAATACAGTGGATAGAGTAGATTTGAGTTAAATACAGTGGATAGAGTAGATTTGAGTTAAATACAGTGGATAGAGTATAATTGAGGTAAATACAGTGGATAGAGTAGATTTGAGTTAAATACAGTGGATAGAGTAGATTTGAGGTAAATACGGTGGATAGAGTAGATTTGAGGTAAATACAGTGGATAGAGTAGATTTGAGGTAAATACAGTGGATAGAGTAGATTTGAGGTAAATACAGTGGATAGAGTAGATTTGAGGTAAATACAGTGGATAGAGTAGATTTGAGGTAAATACAGTGGATAGAGTAGATTTGAGTTAAATACGGTGGATAGAGTAGATTTGAGGTAAATACAGTGGATAGAGTAGATTAGAGGTAAATACGGTGGATAGAGTAGATTTGAGGTAAATACAGTGGATAGAGTAGATTTGAGGTAAATACAGTGGATAGAGTAGATTTGAGGTAAATACAGTGGATAGAGTAGATTTGAGTTAAATACGGTGGATAGAGTAGATTTGAGGTAAATACAGTGGATAGAGTAGATTTGAGGTAAATACAGTGGATAGAGTAGATTTGAGGTAAATACAGTGGATAGAGTAGATTTGAGTTAAATACAGTGGATAGAGTAGATTTGAGGTAAATACGGTGGATAGAGTAGATTTGAGGTAAATACGGTGGATAGAGTAGATTTGAGGTAAATACGGTGGATAGAGTAGATTTGAGGTAAATACGGTGGATAGAGTAGATTTGAGGTAAATACAGTGGATAGAGTAGATTTGAGGTAAATACGGTGGATAGAGTAGATTTGAGGTAAATACAGTGGATAGAGTAGATTTGAGGTAAATACAGTGGATAGAGTAGATTTGAGTTAAATACGGTGGATAGAGTAGATTAGAGGTAAATACGGTGGATAGAGTAGATTAGAGGTAAATACGGTGGATAGAGTAGATTAGAGGTAAATACGGTGGATAGAGTAGAATTGAGGTAAATACGGTGGATAGAGTAGATTTGAGGTAAATACGGTGGATAGAGTAGATTTGAGGTAAATACGGTGGATAGAGTAGATTTGAGGTAAATACGGTGGATAGAGTAGATTTGAGGTAAATACGGTGGATAGAGTAGATTTGAGGTAAATACGGTGGATAGAGTAGATTAGAGGTAAATACGGTGGATAGAGTAGATTAGAGGTAAATACGGTGGATAGAGTAGATTAGAGGTAAATACGGTGGATAGAGTAGATTAGAGGTAAATACGGTGGATAGAGTAGATTTGAGGTAAATACGGTGGATAGAGTAGATTTGAGGTAAATACGGTGGATAGAGTAGATTTGAGGTAAATACGGTGGATAGAGTAGATTAGAGGTAAATACGGTGGATAGAGTAGATTAGAGGTAAATACGGTGGATAGAGTAGATTAGAGGTAAATACGGTGGATAGAGTAGATTAGAGGTAAATACGGTGGATAGAGTAGATTAGAGGTAAATACGGTGGATAGAGTAGATTAGAGGTAAATACGGTGGTCATGACTGTGAGATTGTAAAAGGATTAGGAGGATATAATGTTAGGATATATGTTGTCAGGACATGCCCGGGTTTTGTGTGTGTGTGTGTGTGTGTGTGTGTGTGTGTGTGTGTGTGTGTGTGTGTGTGTGTGTGTGTGTGTGTGTGTGTGTGTGTGTGTGTGTGTGTGTGTGTGTGTGTGTGTGTGTGTGTGTGTGTGTGTGTGTGTGTGTGTGTGTGTGTTTGAGAAAGGAACGGTGTGAAGGGTAAATGTGAATGATGGGTGCTCTGTGTATTCAGGGGTGAAGCCGTACGCTTGCTCGATGTGCGACATGAGGTTTTTTCAACGTTACCACCTGCAGAGACACAGCCTCACTCACACTGGTATGTGCCTCTCATCGACACGCAAGCAAAACCCTTCAAATCAGTTTATGATCTGCTCCAATCTGTAATGTGTGTGTGTGCGCGCGTGTTGTTCGTTGCTATGTAATGCGACACTGTAACAGATGTGTAGCTGAAAGGTGGAGTGACTCACACTCCTGCACACCTCCCTATCTGCAGTTTCGGACATCCTGCAGAAAGCTATTTAAAGAAATTGTTTGTTTTTTGTTTGGTTCAGGTTTGGTCGCTTGTTGTTATTATTAGCTCATATCACAGTTTGTATATTAGGTGTCCGACGCTTTATGAGTAATGCGTTGAGTTTTTTGCTGTCAGGTTGCTGTGCGTTTGTTAGATAGCGCACGTTTGGGACACTAAAAATAAACTTGCGCTTATCTCGTAGAAACATTAACTTTCAGGTTTTCTTTTTTTATTCCTTCTGGTCCTTAAAAAAAATTTTCCCACCGGTTTCTTGCCTGACATCATTCCCAGGATGAGGCCACAAACCAGGACACTGAAATAAAACGTGTGTCGCATTTGCTTGAAGTGAACTTACTCCAAACACTTTTTCTCACCAAGTGCATTTTTGTCGTCAGTTTTTCTACGTGGGGTTTTTCGTTTGAGTCCTGGCTTTTCTGAGCAAAACACTAGCTGCTAACTGAGATGACGGATATTTTCTTCTAATCAGTGTCTAGTCAGAGTTCAGCGTTGTTCACACCTGCATTTCCGTCTATTGTGTGAGATGAATTTTTACCAGTAGGACTTCAGAATCACAGAATCAGAAACTTTTCTTCACCTGTGCTTTTTACATCATACAGCTGTTCAGAATGTAGTGAAGTAAAATTATTAAAAGGACATGCATGTGAAGTTTAAGACCTCGCTGCTGGATGTAGATTTCTATGTAATCAGATTCTGATTAGACGAAGTGGGTGTTTACCATACATTAGTCCAGACACACACATTAGTTGGTAACGTCTATAAAAGTTGTCAACGTGTATATGCTAAAAATGTAGCAGTGCTGAGTTTCTTTTTAACTATGAAGTGCAGAGTGTGTGTTTAACACAATTCATTTGCATATATAACAAACCCACAAAACTCCATAAAAGGTAAAGTGCACAGACAGCTGGGAGCGTGAAATGATCAGGGTACAGACTAGAAAATACACAAGTGGAGGTTATTTTTACTAAATTTAAAGCCAATAATTAATAGTAGTCATAATAATGAGCACTAAATCATCCTTCAGCTGTTTACACCTTTGTGCAGACAAACTCGTCCTCAGTTTCTTTTATCGGGTGGTTTTCTCTGAATGTTCTGGAAGGAGCTCGGAGTTCCTGATCTTGTGATCCATTGTGAAGATGTATTTCTGCTCATTAATCCAAACTTCTTTTGGACCCACACAGTTAAAATTCCACACTGTGTGATACGAGCGGGTGTTCATGATGTAGAGGATGTATAGGTCGCTTACTGCATTAATAAGTTAATATGAATGATTTCCAGTTTATCTTCGTTCTGAGCTTCACAGCCACCACATTAGTTGATCCACATCAGAATTCTGTATCATTTCACAATATTGTAATCACAGAGAGACAGAAGTGACCAAATTAAGCTGAGGATAAAATCTGATGTATCTCTCACTTTTCAAATACTTAGTTTTAGCGTGCGTGTGCGCCTGCGCCTCTGTGTGCCTGCGCGCCCCTCTGTGTGCCTGCCTGCCTGCCAGCGCGCGCGTCTGCGTGTCTACCTGCGCTTGTCTGTCTGTGCGCCCCTCTGTGTACCTGCTTGCCAGCGTGCGCATCTGCGTGTGTGCCTACCAGCGGGTGGGTCTGTGTGCCTGCGCGTCTGTGTGCCTGCGCGTCTGTGTGCCTGCGCGTCTGTGTGCCTGCGCGTCTGTGTGCCTGCGCGTCTGTGTGCCTGCGCGTCTGTGTGCCTGCGCGTCTGTGTGCCTGCGCGTCTGTGTGCCTGCGCGTCTGTGTGCCTGCGCGTCTGTGTGCCTGCGCGTCTGTGTGCCTGCGCGTCTGTGTGCCTGCGCGTCTGTGTGCCTGCGCGTCTGTGTGCCTGCGCGTCTGTGTGCCTGCGCGTCTGTGTGCCTGCGCGTCTGTGTGCCTGCGCGTCTCTGTCTGTGTGCCTGCGCGTCTCTGTCTGTGTGCCTGCGCGTCTCTGTCTGTGTGCCTGCGCGTCTCTGTCTGTGTGCCTGCGCGTCTCTGTCTGTGTGCCTGCGCGTCTCTGTCTGTGTGCCTGCGCGTCTCTGTCTGTGTGCCTGCGCGTCTCTGTCTGTGTGCCTGCGCGTCTCTGTCTGTGTGCCTGCGCGTCTCTGTCTGTGTGCCTGCGTGCCTGCGCGGCTGCGTGCCTGCGTGCCTGCGCGGCTGCGTGCCTGCGTGCCTGCGCGGCTGCGTGCCTGCGTGCCTGCGCGGCTGCGTGCCTGCGCGTGTCTGTCTGTGTGCCTGCGCGTGTCTGTCTGTGTGCCTCTGTGTGCCTGCGCGTGTCTGTCTGTGTGCCTGCGCGTGTCTGTCTGTGTGCCTGCGCGTGTCTGTCTGTGTGCCTCTGTGTGCCTGCGCGTGTCTGTCTGTGTGCCTCTGTGTGCCTGCGCGTGTCTGTCTGTGTGCCTCTGTGTGCCTGCGCGTGTCTGTCTGTGTGCCTCTGTGTGCCTGCGCGTGTCTGTCTGTGTGCCTCTGTGTGCCTGCGCGTGTCTGTCTGTGTGCCTCTGTGTGCCTGCGCGTGTCTGTCTGTGTGCCTCTGTGTGCCTGCGCGTGTCTGTCTGTGTGCCTGCGCTTGTCTGTCTGTGTGCCTGCCAGCGCATGCGCAGGTCTGTGCTTGTGTGTGTGTGTGTGTGTGACTGTGCGTCTGTAAATGTGTGCCTGCTGTCTGTCTCCCTGTGCGTGCGCGCGCGTGTGTGTGTGGAGGTTGACAGGTGATCAGTGTATGGTGTGTTCTCAATGCTGAGTGTATCTGAGACTTGGTGATCTGTGCGTTTAGGGGTGAAGCCGTACGCTTGCTCAATGTGTGACATGAGATTTTTCCAGCGTTACCACTTGGAGAGACACAGCCTCACTCACACGGGTATGTGTTTCTGCCCCTCTCTGTAACACAAACACTCCCCCCGTAACTCCCCCCGTAACTCCCCCCGTCAACGACACACTGACTAATTCCACTCTCTCCATTTTATCTTAACAAAGAGCACGTGGCTTCTTTTCTTCACGTTAATTAACAATAAAACGTGTCATGAAGGTCAACAGCATAAAAATCATAAACCGTATATAAAAATTTTTTATTTTTTTTTAAATGACACACGAAAGTGCTTATAGGCTTTTTCTAATTAATAAATTATTAATTCATAACAAAAACATGTCTTATTACATTTGTTTAAATGTTTAATGTTTCGGCATTAGGATTTGACTTATTAAAATAAATAACATTATAAATTCTATACAAATGTTCAACCAATAATTATACTTTAATGTACTTTAATAAAATAAAGTTGAGTAATTAGTTAAACTAATGACTCTTTAAAGAAATGTATAAATGCCTTGATTTTTTTTCAGTGATTAATTATATATGAATAAATCTTTTTTTTTTTTTGTTATATTATGAAGCTTTTTGCAAAATTTCAGACCCGAGTCGTACCAGAGCACTGAATCGTCCACGCTACGCTCGTTATGTTAACCGTAGAGACGTCTTTCTCTTTAATATCAGCCTTCACTACAAACTCGAGTTTGTATAAAGTCATTGTGATTGTTTTTTATTATGACTGATTAAATATATTTTCTCTTGAAATTACTGCACCAGAGTTGATGATGAACAAATCTGTGTGTGTGTGTGTGTGTGTGTGTGTGTGTGTGTGTGTGTGTGTGTGTGTGTGTGTGTGTGTGTGTGTGCTTGTGTATACAGGTGAGAAGCCATTTGCATGTGATATGTGTGACATGCGCTTCATCCAGAGATATCACCTGGAGAGACACAAGCGCGTCCACAGCGGAGAGAAACCGTATCAGTGCGAGCGATGCCAACAGGTGAACTCCCGCCTCACACCTGAACACACGTCATGCAGTAACGCATTGTACAACCTTACACACGCTGCACCCAAAAGTATTGGGACACCTGAGTCTTTTTCACACACATGTATTTCTTTCTCCATACTATTCTCACACACACATACACTACTGTACACCCAGGCCTCCTCACCTTTTTACCTACCTGACTTTACTAACAATCTCACACAAATCTCCACAAAATCTAGTGGAACATTATTATAACAGCAGGTGGAGATTAAATGTGTAATGGGATGTTCAGAAAGCACACAATCTTATGGTCAGATGTCCACATACTTTTGGCCATTGGTGTATTGCTAATTATTGCACTTTCTTTCCCCACGTATTGATTTTATTGATTTTACTCTGTTACTGCTGGTTTCTTGTGTAATCTGATACTCAGTTTCAGTTATTCAGGTTTTTATTTATTTTTTTAATAAACTGCTGGTTTGGGTGGGTGGGGCTTTAATATTGCACAACCTTCAGCTGTGTTCTGTAAATAAAAAGTTTTCTATTTGTTTATGAATTTAAAATGTAAAAGAACCTGAGGGATCAACAGTAACAGCCATGTGGGAGGAGTGTTTCAATTCCATGCCAGCTTTTTATTTCTGAGCTGAAATGTGATCTGATGCGCATCAGAGAGGAATGCAGTGATTAGAATCAGGTCAGGTTCAGCAGAAAAACCAACATGCTGGTTCCTTTCTTCCCTCTGCTTCCTTTTTACTCTATGGGGTTTAGGTCTTGAATGCACTTGCAGTTTTGGTAACTTATACTTGTTTGCTGTGTTTGAAATTATTTTGGGTTGCTGTGGAGACCGATTGTGACATTTCTTTCCTTCTTAATGTGCTTTACACCAGTGGTCCCCGAACCCCAGCACCGGTCCGTGGGTCAATTAGTATTATGTGTGGGTTATTTCCGTTTTATTTATCTGATTCTGAACGATGTTTTATTTTGGAAAATTCCCAGATTCTCTCCTCCACATCTGTCTAAGACTTACTCTTGATGCAGGTCATGATGCCGCGGTCCCGTCTTACCTCCATCCACTACCTTCTTAAAGGGGCTCCAACCGCTAACACGATACATTACCGCTCAATTTAAACCCCCAAGCGAAGAAAATGAACAAACACCACCACAGTGGATTCACTTTTATTATTAGATTTAGAAAATACCAGTTTTTATGCTCGTATCATTTTATCTTGTCGTATTTATCCACCACACATTAAAGACCGCTCCGTGAAAATATTGTCTGACATTAATTCGGTCCGTGGTGCAAAAAAGGTTGGGGACCACTGATTTAGAGCTTCAGTTGTGTTGCGCAGAGAAAAGGGTGCGTACGATGTCCAAATCCCCATTAGTGCTACTGCAAATCCTTATTATGGCTAAAAGCAATCAGTTAAGGAAAAGGTTTCATTATTATTTTAAGAAATGAAGCTCCATCAATCCGAAACATCCCCAGAATTTTAAACGTATTCCTAAGTGCAGTCTCCAAAACCATCAAACGCTATGAAGAAGGCGGCTCTTATGAGGACCGTCCCAGAAAAAAACAAGACCAAGAGCTACCTCTGCTGCAGAGGATACATTTATTATAATTACCAGCCTCGGAAACCACCGATTTACATCAATGCTTCTCAAAGTTAAAGTGGGAGACATATTTTAACATTCACTGTTCAGAAGAGACTGAGAGAGTCAGGACTATGGCGAAGAAAGCATGACTTACAAGTGGAGGATTCTCCCTGTCATCAGTGTCGGATGAGTGTCAGAAGGTATGAGGTGTGGAGGTGCTTTGCTGCTGACGGTATAGACTGTATAGAGTGCTGCATCAGATGGCTTGGCCTCTACAGAGTGTGTTTAGTAGTCAGCACTTCTGAGTAAAAGTTGAAAATGTGGTAGTATTAACAATACGTTTGGCTGTGCTTTTGAACATGGCCTTTAACCCTCGAGTTTTTAGTAATATCAGCAAACCTGCAGAAGCATAGGCAGTATTATAAACACTCTTATTGGTAGTAGTATTGAACACAGTGAGTAGCAGTAGTTCAGCTAATAGGAATATTGCTGGTGAAGCAGCACTGGAATGCTCTTAGTAGTCAAAATCAATGGCATTCAAACTAGCAGCTGAAGGAGCGTTATTTTTAGAGCATTTATAGTAGTAGTGGCTTTAGGAGTGCTGGTAGTAGCAGTGTTACGAGTTCTCATAGCAGTGGGATGGTATGCAGTATCATCTCTAGAGTAACTGCTTGGGTAAGAATTAGTGTTACTGTGATTTATCTTCACATCTCTGCTTTATACAGTGATATTATAATGTGTAGTGTATGCCCATAATTATTATATATTTATATATGGCTTCTTTGGTCTCTCTCTCTCTCTCTCTCTCTCTCTCTCTCTCTCTCTAGAATTTCTCCAGAACAGACCGGCTGCTCAGACATCGGCGGCTGTGCCAGGGAAGGGGTGTGGCTAAAGTGGAGGCCACACCCTGCTGTGAACCACGCCCCTTTTCTCAAGACCCGCTCCCGGCTCCACCCCCAGCTCCACCCAACACCTGGAGTCGACTCGCGGTCTGACATTCCGAACGGAAATTTGGGGGAAAATGACACACTTCCTGGCTCCCTGACCGTCGCCTCGCACTGCCGCGGGAGGAAAAGAAATAAATAATTAAATAAAACCACGCCGACGTTACTGATCGAGAGAGGGAGAGAATCAAACGCGTTGGGGTTTTTTATTTTATTATTATAATTTTTTTATGATTTTGTCGCCGGGGGGAAAAAGAAAAGATCTCTGCTTACGAGATCATGAACATCAATCTTACGCTTGACGGATTTTTTTAAAAGGTGCGAACGAATCGTAATGCAGACAAAAGTCGTCTCCGGCGTTTCTTTTTTTTTTTTTTTTTTTTTCCTGTGTTCCTGATTGTATTCCTCTCTCCGCTGTGGACGCTCACTTGATATCTGCGCCGTGTGTAAATATCCATATTGAGGGTTTTTGTTTTTTTGTACTGTAACACTTCACTCCTCATACACACTCTGCTCGTTATTAGTTAGTGCTAATGTGCGACTCAGTAGAACAGTTTTAGGGTCATACATTTGGAAATTCATTGCTGATTGATGATAATGAAGTGATCCTGGGGGCCAGGGAGTGGGCTATTTTATTATTCCAGGTTATAAAAGGCTCATTAACACGTTCAGTTGATCTGTTCACGAAGTTGAGAATCTCCTCACGGACTTCACATATGTGACTTTGTTTGGAGATATTTGGAGAAACCCCTCATCCCACCGGGCTCGTGCTGTTTGTTCTGTTGCCATGGTGACACCCATGACGCCCATTCCAGTTGAAACCCCGGTCCGGGTTCTACATCCATGTCTGAACTTTTTTTTTTGTTTTTTTAATGCACATTTCACACTCGTCCCTCAGCGTGAACCACGGTCCCTTCATCACTATGACTTTCTCTCTCGTACTTAATGGGCATCACGCTGAAAAAGGCTCTCGCCGTAACTACACAAAAAGACTCAACATCCCATGATGCATCTCTTCACAAACTGGAAAAAAACAAACAAAAAAAACAATGGAAAGACTCTGCGAAGGCGAAGCAGAATAGACTGACGGTTTGGGGAAATTTACAGCTCTGTACCATGCTTTAATTACAGTTTGAATTACGTTTGTTTAGTTTTTGTCTTGTTTCGTGTACGTGGAAGTCAATATTAACACACTGATGTATAACATGCAGTCTTTTCCTGACGAGATCTGGCAACCCGGCCACGGATCTAGGCTGATGTGCCGATCTTTTTTTTTTTTTTTTTTTTTTTTTTTTTTTTTTTTTTAATTAAAACATTAATTTGTACTTCAAATAAATAATCAGAGCCTGAACGCTGGAATCTTCCTCTCGAGGAAAGAAAACAAAAAACGACGTTGTGTTAAATATCGTGATGTATCGTGTCACTGATTATCGGCACATTCCTATTAACGACACCCCCCCCCCCCACCCACACACACACACAATGATTTATATTTCATTTATGTTTGGTATTATAAAATATATATATATATAATAACGGACTATGACAGTTTTAGTTCTTTAGCGCCATGCTGTGTATTTTTTATTCATATTTTTTATTTCTAATATAATTTTAAAACACTGGAGTGAAAAGAAAAAAAAAAAAATACTCGTTTTTTTTGTTATTTTTGTTCTGATCTTGACTGTAGCGTGTAGATGTTTAGACAAAGCCGTCTCTCGGTTTCCTCACGCCGTGTCGGGATGTAAAGAGAAGCAGGAGTTGTGCAGCTGGTGTGTTAGTGAACTGTGTAGAAGTGCTAGAGAAGAAAGCGAGTGCCCGAGTCGTAGCTGTAGTCCTGCTCTCCTGCATGTCCTGCAGTTTCACTGTAAACAATCACATCGTTCTCTTCTTTACTTTCTCTTCTTTAAAGAAAATAAAGACGTGCTGATCTGTAATGTAACATGAATCCAGACGCCACCTCGTGATCCAACTCTGTGTGTGCAGTGAGAAGACGAGCTTTTATTCATTACACTCAAATAAAACCTCTGTAAGGAAAACTGTGTGAGAGTGTGTGTGTGCGTGTGTGAGAGAGAGAGAGTGTGTGCGTGTGTGTGTGTGTGTGTGTGTGTGTGTGTGAGAGAGAGTGTGTGCGCGTGTGTGTGAGAGAGAGAGAGAGAGAGAGAGAGAATGTGTGTGTGTGTGAGAGAGAGATTGAGAATGTGAGTGTGTGTGTGTGTGAGAGAGATTGGGAATGTGAGTGTGTGTGTGTGTGAGAGAGATTGAGAATGTGAGTGTGTGTGTGTGAGAGAGAGATTGAGAATGTGAGTGTGTGTGTGT
>NC_139602.1:11536247-11561247 GCF_946808225.1 Silurus aristotelis
TTGCCTCCCTGCACCCTCATCCTTACTCCATCTTCATCTCTTCATCCTCCTCTCCTCATCATCATCCTCACCACATCATCAGCCTCTCCTCATCTTCATCCTCTCCTCATCTTCGTCCTCTCCTCATCTTCATCCTCACCACATCTTCATTCTCCCTGCATCATCAGCCTCTCCTAATTTTCATCCTCTCCTCATCTTCATCCTCACCACATCTTCATCCTCTCCACATCTTCATCCTCTCCACATCTTTATCCTCTCCTCATCTTCATCCTCACCACATCTTCATCCTCACCACATCTTCATCCTCTCCTCATCTTCATCCTCACCACATCTTCATCCTCTCCACATCTTCATCCTCACCACATCTTCATCCTCACCACATCTTCATCCTCTCCACATCTTCATCCTCACCACATCTTCATCCTCTCCACATCTTCATTCTCTCCTCATCCTCAGTCAATGTAAATGTATTTAATATTCGTGTTTATGCAAAGTAAGAATGTAAATATGCATAATTAATGTAAACATCAGAAACATAAACATTTATTAAAAAACGCATTCTCTGACTCACACAGAAGATTTTTACTGTTATATTAAATTATTTGAACGTCATTAATGTAATTATATTTAATGAGCTGAAACCTCGTTACGTCATTTCCGGATTGAACCTGAAATCACGCTGCAGTTTCCTGACCCACGTGACTTCTCCTGCTGGAGGCCTAAAAAGCTCGTGCTCTTCACTGTACAAGTCATAAACCAGAGCAGACACAAATCTTCTGGGCTTCGGAGCTTCTCCTCGTGGGAGAAACGGAATTTCCTCAGTCACGTGCATAAAAACACAACCTGCGGCGTTTCATGGCTTTTTCTCTGAACTCATTCGAGTTTGTGTTTCATTTCAGTGGTGAAAATGATCTGAGGATCGAGATGAGAAGAAGCAGGAGAACTGAATGAATATTTCAGCACTGCTGTGTGAAGAAGCAGCAGGAGACCAGAGCTGATCTTCTCTCCTTCATTTCTCTTCTCTTTTCTTTTATTTGCTAATAAAACCGTTTTGTGATTATTCGTTCTGCACGATTGTTTTGTTTCATTCACTAATTTTATTTCATATCACAAAAAAATTTACAAATTCGCTGTAAATATATTTAATTAATTCATTTAATTTGTTGATTATTTCTCATAAATTGTACTCGTGAGCAAAAGTAAAAAAATCAATAAATGTAAATATATTTATATAAAATGATAAAATTCATTATTATACATGACATAATTCTATATGATTATAAAGAATTCTCTAAAACAGCTCATGTGTGTAATATTTGAGAAACGGAATGTTGTGAACTCATAAATTAAGATGTTGAAAATTACTTTTAACCAAACATCATTCAAATCATCAAATTAATCAAATTAATTACATTAAAATATCGTGGTTTTTTTTATGTTTTTATCTCAGACAGGAAACAGTGTTCATTTTTATTTTTATTTGTTAAAAATAGAGTTTAGTGTTAGACAAAAAAAGAATTTCACTTAATTGATTCACTTCCACTGAAATATATATCAATTGTATTTGTTGTTTTAATTGTACTATATATTTTTTATTTAATTTATATTTAGTCTATGTGATTTTATTCATTACATTTATTTGGTCTGTGTATTTTTTTGGTAAAATATCAGTGAAACCAAAACATTTAAATTGTTTAATATTTGTTTCCTTTTCAACAATTATTTAAAAAAAAAAATCTAATCATTTTTGTATTGTTTTCCTTGTTGATAATATTCATAAAATATTTTTACTGGATAATTTTATAATCTTTTTATTTTTATGAGGGGTTTTTTTTTTGTGTCTTCATCATTTCTTTTGACTCCATTTTGATGTTTAGGACTTCAGATACTTTTTTTTTCCTTCTTTTGTTTCAAACCATTTAAAAGCAACACAATTAATGGAAATTATATTTCAAAAACACCAAATTTACCCAAATACATATACAAATATATATAAAATTTGTCTGGAAGAATAATTGAATCATGGATTTTTAGGAGAGATTAATTTAAGAGGTAAAAATGTCCTGCTCTTTTGTTTGCAGGATTTCTCTGTCCTCTTGCAGCTTTGCTTCTATTTCTGTATGTTTTCCTTTGTGGGTTTTAAACGCGCACACACACACACACACACACACACACACACACACACACACACACACCCACACACACACAGTTTTATGGCTGTAATCTGGCTCTGCTTCTGCCTCCCATCAGCTCTGCGGCTGTAATTTACCTCTAACCGAGACATCAACCAATCAGGAGCCAGCAATAAATTCCCCTCTGTCTAATCTCAGCCAATCAGGAGCGAGCTTTAAATCACAGCCGTCAGGTAACGACCAATAGCACGACAGTGGCTACAAATCTATCAGCAAGTGAACAGAGGGAGTGAATTACTGATACTGCAGGAGAGAGAGAGAGAGGGGGGGGGGGGGGAGGATGTGTAATAAAAGGAGGTAAAGGGTGAGTGTAAAAACAGGGGGAAAGGTAGAAGATAGATGAAAGTCGGAAAAGAAAAGAGAGAGAACGTAAAAGAAAAGAGCGATAGAGGGAAGAATGGCACACACAAAAAAAAAAGAACAGAAATGTGTTGAGATGAGGTGAAAAGAGTGGAGCAGGAGAAAGAGGAGTGCAAAGAAAAAAAGCTTAAAATGATTGAGAGATGGAAGAAGAAAAGGAAAGAGAACAATAGAAAGGGAACTGATTTGACATGAATTGCAATTAACAAAATAGATAGAAAGGAGGAAGAGGAGAACATCATCATCCTCATCGTTTTCTTCTTCATCATTAGTCGCGTGCAAAGTCGTTATTTGAGTTGTTTTTCGTTCAGCGACTCGGATTCGGAATATAAAACACATTTATATGAAATGTAATGTGACTTTAGTCTATAGGGGTGAAACAAACATGGCATACGTGAACACACACACACACACACACACACACACACACACACACACACACACACACACACACACACCCGAGAGACATACCGTTCCTATACCAGCAGGTGGCAGTAGTCTGTATTCTGTAACCACACAGGGAGACTATGCATCTCTCATTACTGTCTCCAACTTTCCTCCTTCTACAGCCGAATGTTTCAGATTTTGTCTCATCACTCCAGATCTCCAGTTCCTCTGTTTTCATGAGAAGTTGCTACTCTTTGACTTGTTTCCATGTTGGATGTTTGGCTTTTTGGCCACAATTCTTCCATGAAGAACACTTCTGACCAGACTTCTCCAGACAGCATATGGTTGTACCCGAGTCCCACTGGTTTCCTCCGGTTCTTGCTGATGGCACTGCTGGACATCTGATGTCAACGTGCACCGTCCTGATGATAATGTGCTATAATGGGAATGTGTATAATGAATTCGCAGATCTTCTCACAATCCTTTTTGTTTTCTTGCCAGAAAATTGTAACAAACTTAATGATTTAGTTTGCAACTTGTTTGATTGACAGGTTTCTGGACTAATCAGGTGTAATGCATATTTTGCATTGTGTATTTGCACAGTATTTACATGTGATTTACATTCTATGTGCGCGGATTTGCGTTAACATGGTTCTCGGATTAGATTAGCAAAACAAGGACCATAGAATGACCAGAAAGGCGTTTCGACACTTTCACTCCAATTTCTTTTTTAATATTGAAAGCAAAAAGAAAGAAAAAAAAGGTGAAAAAAGCTTTTTGATTGTTTTGAACACAAAACAAAGAGAAAATTACTTATTTATTAATTTCCTCCCCTCGTTTCATCACACACAGTGTAAGATTCACAATCTCACAATATCAAAAATTTTCCTAACAGGCACAATATTTTCATTTTAACATCCAAACCCCCATAAAGTCACTGATGGATTCTGTGCTGGATGGGATGTGGGAGCACAATGTATATGATGCTGGACTTTGGATCAAAAGGTTGTTAGTTTAAATCCCTGCACCACCAACCTGCCACTGGTGAGACCTTCAGCAAGGCCTTTAACCCTCGACTGCTCAGTGTATAAATAAGATGATTGATTATAGGCCACTCTGGATAAGGCTGTGTTCCAAAATGACATAAATGTGATGCCAATGGTTGATAGATTTTTCTGAAACGAAATACAAATGAACACGACATACAGGGACCCAGAATCACACACATCACCTACGACTTCCTCCATAACATCTCAACACACATTTAATAAGTACGTATATGACAGGATTTGATAAACCCACAGTTGTCAAACAGTAAACTGCAAACAGCCACATTTATAATCAAGTGCAGCTCATAGAAAAGCAGCTTGAACTAACGGAGCCGTGTTTTACAAACGGTTTTGATGTTAAAATTGTAAATAACGTGGGCCATTTCTGCATTTTGTTTCTATCTTGTAATTGTTGTAGCGTAAAATGGCGATCGCTCGTTTTCCTGCGTTCCGGCAGTAGTTTTAGCGTTAAACGTGATTAATCCACTCCCTCACGTGTTCAGTTGCACGACTTACACCTTCAACATCGCATCTGGTCTGGGTTTCGCTAGGAGCAAAATAAAACCTTATGATTTATCACATTAAATATCTCTTATATATCTATATATAGAGAGATATTTATGTATGTGTGCGTGTGTGTGTGTGTGTGTGTGTGTGTGTGTGTGTGTGTTTAAGGCCTGATAGGTGAACTGTAGCGCTGTGGACTGTGAGATTCAGGATTCAGAATTTGATTAGTCACAATCATGAGGTGTAGATTTAAGACTCGCTCTGCTCACAAGAAAGGACTTTATTTATCTTCGTTTACACACTGTCACTTTTAAAAAAGTCCCCTTGAGCAGCAACGTGGTGCTCCCAGTGTTCCCACCACTTCTGGAATGTGTCCTGGAAGTCAAACTCACGTGTGAGGGTTGAGGCTTACGTACGTGTCTTTTGGCACACTGACTTATGAAGGTCGGTGCTCCCTGTGACTGTGCGTGCAGCCTCGTGTTACAAAACCCGTCTCGAAACTTTTTTAAACAACCTCGTAGTTATGCACAGAATATGACCTGCAGTGGAATGTGAACCTGAAGAGCAACAAAACCAAAAAACATGAACCTAAATTACAATATAAGGTACACAAAAACAGACAAAGGAAGCAGATAAAGTCACTATGAGTTAGTTTAGATTTTCAAAGTCTTTTTATATCAGATAAAAGCATAAATTGTTTGTTAGTGCGAATATATTTGTCTTCATTGCCCTGTTTTTAAATTTTTTTTCTATGTATATTCTATGCATGTTCTTCTCATATCCACACTGCGCATGTCAACGTTCCTCTCCATTCAAAAACCCAGCGTGCATACGTCATTGCCTCCCGTGCGTGATGACGTAATCATCTCCTTTCTGAGGCGCAGTCGGTCGAGCCGAGTCGCGTATCCGATCAGCACCGAGCCGCCGCCATGTCAAAAGAGGTGCAAAAAACATTTATTATTATTATTATTATTATTATTATTATTATTATTATTATTATTATTATTATTATTATTTATAATGTGTTGTTTATTTGCCGTGTGTTTTTTTTATATCGCGAAAAAAAAAAAAATCTGCACTGAAGTTGTAGCATGGATGCTGATATTATTTATTTCTAACTGTGTAAATTTGACTCGGCTGCATGTTTTGTATATTAAAATCATCTAAAAAAAAAAAAACCCATTTGACTGTGTTAATAATAACTATATCTTGCACGCAATTCATGCCCGATTGAACCTTTGTCCTGGGTTGAATTCCGAATGGCTGTGTTTTATTCGCGAAGTGCACTAGATAGGGCGCAGAGCGTGTTTCAGTCGCGCCCTGTGTAGTGCACAAATGTAGCGGTAATGGAGTTATTTGGGACCGAGCCGCTGTCTTTTG
Source organism: Silurus aristotelis (assembly GCF_946808225.1). Taxonomy (NCBI): domain Eukaryota; kingdom Metazoa; phylum Chordata; class Actinopteri; order Siluriformes; family Siluridae; genus Silurus; species Silurus aristotelis. Next base: position 11,542,123 of record NC_139602.1, read on the forward strand.
TTATTGAAATCAATGGTCTTTGTTACAGAGGCTTTTCTCCATGCAAAAGTGTCCATGATTATTTATTAAACATCTTTAATTGAGATGTGAGGTTTATTTTCCAGTGTTATAACGGTTATGGTCTGAATTAGGCCCTTTTTTCTCTCTCTGAGAGGTGTGAGGGTGAAGGACTGGGATGAATCCTCACATCCTGTATCCTGTATTGAATAGAAATGCACTTCTGTTTTTAATGGAATAATAATAATAATAATAATACAAAATAAATAATGATTCCTGGTGGTTTTGTTGTTTCCATTCTTCTCAGATGTGCACATTTCCTTTACATTTGTGCATGTTAATAATCTAATAATCTGAATCTCTTGTGTTTTGTGTCTCTGTGAAGACGCCTCGTGAACCCGAGCAGATGCGAAAGCTCTTCATTGGGGGTCTGAGCTTCGAGACAACAGATGAGAGCCTTCGGGCGCATTTTGAACAATGGGGAACTCTGACAGACTGTGTGGTGAGTGTGACTTCCCCCCGTCTGGGAGACTCTCCAGGACATGCTGCGAAAGCGAAATGATCAGTCACTGAATGTTTATTCAAGAGTAAAACATTGGAGCTTTTATCCTTTTATAGTTACATTCATTCTCGATGAAACGAGTGTGTGGCCCCTTTCTTTTACTGTCTCTTTTCTCTTCTGTCTGACACTGGAGACTCCTTACACACACTCCTTCCCCGAGCTACGGAAACAATATCAGAACGAGCGGGTTGATTTACACGTATAATCCGCAGCCGCACTTCTATAAGACTGACCCATGGGCGTATTGTTACAGGTGATGAGGGATCCGAACACTAAGAGGTCGAGGGGGTTCGGCTTCGTGACCTACAGCTCGGTGAACGAAGTGGACGCGGCGATGGACGCGCGACCTCACAAAGTGGACGGGAGAGCCGTGGAGCCCAAAAGAGCCGTCTCGCGAGAGGTGATCACATTTCCCCTGCGCTTTCTTTTCAACCTGTAACAGTATTATTAATGTGATGTGTATGGATGACTGGTGCTTCACCTCCACACGGTGGGGTTCCTGAACCTTCGCCTTTTGCTTCCTTTTTTATAATTTGTATATTTGTTATTAATATATTTCTAATTAGTGTTTTTGTAAATAATATAATAGTAATTTATATATTTAAAGAAAGTGATTAATGTGTGAAAGCCTCAGTTGATCTGCAGCGAGTGTTTCAGTGCGATGACTTCATGTTAGGAGGTCATGGACGGGTCATGATCGTTTTTGCTACTTTTTGGAAATTAGACATGGATGAGAACCTGCACCATGAACCGGTCACATGTTACCTTTGATTCTTTATAGAAAATAGAGATGAGAACTGCCAGCATTACGCCATTAAAAAGTATCTATTTAAGTTAAGATCATGGTGCTGGATGAGGTCACGGTTGGCAAAAAAAAAGGTGTTACCTGGACTGGACTTCACTGGACAGGACTAGCCTGGACAGGACAGGACTGGACTGGACTGGACTAGCCTGGACTGGACTAGCCAGGACAGGACTGGACTGGACTGGACTAGCCTGGACTAGCCTGGACTGGACTAGCCTGGACAGGACAGGACAGGACTGGACTGGACAGGACTAGCCTGGACAGGACTAGCCTGGACTGGACTAGCCTGGACTGGACTGGACTAGCCTGGACTGGACTAGCCTGGACTGGACTGGACTAGCCTGGACAGGACAGGACTGGACTAGCCTGGACTGGAATAGCCTGGACTGGACTGGACTAGCCTGGACTGGACTAGCCTGGACTGGACTGGACTAGCCTGGACAGGACAGGACTGGCCTGGACTGGACTGGACTGGACTAGCCTGGACAGGACTGGACACCTTTATTCGTCCCACAGTGGGGAAATCTGTGTTACAGCAGAAAAAAAAAAGAAATGTGTAAATATATATAAAAACAAAGTAGAGACAAAATAAAAGTATAAACATTACAGTGTATAAATACAAAAGAAAAAGTAATAATTTTTAAAACGTGTGTATTATGATTTCAGCAGCTGTGAAAATCATTGTTGTTCGGGTTTTGGCACCATTTAAGTCAAGATGGCGTTTAGATCAAATGTTATTTTGAAATTAAAATAAGATTAATAATGTATTTTTAGGACTCGTGCAGGCCGGGCGCTCACTCCACAGTGAAGAAGATCTTTGTTGGAGGAATCAAAGAGGACACAGATGAGGAGCACCTGCGTGACTACTTCTCTCAGTTCGGCAAAATCGAGGAGGTGAACATCATGACCGAGAAGAACAGCGACAAGAGGCGGGGTTTCGCCTTCGTTACGTTTGAGGACCACGATTCGGTGGACAGGATAGTCAGTGAGTATCTCGCACACAGACGTGGTGATGAACTGGCCCTGGAGTCACGAACATCATAATTAAGGAATAATTTCTTGTTTCCAGTTCAGAAGTACCACACAGTGAACGGGCACAACTGTGAGGTGAGGAAAGCGCTTTCCAGGGAAGAGATGAACAGAGTGTCCATGAACAACAGAGGTGAGAGAGAAGGAGATGTTAATTTCTGAGCGTTATGTTTGAGAGTAATGGTGAGATAACGGACTCCGGCGTGTCTCGTGCCGCTGTAGGAAGTCGCGGAGGCAGTGGAGGAAACTTCGGCGGTCGAGGAGGAGGATACGGAGGTGAGAAGTTTTTTTTAAACGCTGAACCTCAGGAGCGTAGGTGGAGCAGTGTGAGGTAAATGGCGTTCTCTCTGCAGGTGGATATGGAGGAGGTGGGCGTGGTGGATATGGGGATGGAGACGGATATGGAAACGGTTACGGAGGAAACGGTGAGAAGGTTTTAGGATGCTATGAAGAACGCTGACTCGTGGTTGTTCTGTTGGATTTGTTTGTATAATAAAGTGAGAAATTTGTAACAGGTGGGTACGGTGGAGGTGGTCCTAGCTACGGCGGTAACCGTGGATACGGAGGAGGCGGCGGAGGCGGGTACGGAAACCAGGGCGGGGGTGGATACGGAGGCGGGGGATACGACAACTACAATGGAGGCGGTGGAGGAAACTACGGAGGAGGTTTGGGTTATGATTGATGTTCTTTGGTTTGTCTTGTTGTTGTTTGGTGGAGATCATCAGCACTCTATAACGAGAGAAAAATACAACTCTTGTAGGAAACTTTGGAGGCGGCGGCGACTATAACGACTTCGGCAACTACAACAACCAGTCGTCATCTAATTACGGCCCGATGAAGGGAGGAAACTACGGAGGTGGAGGACGGAGCAGCAGTGGCGGCCCATACGGCGGTGAGGGTCCATTTCACACAATTCTCCCATCACAAGCCAGTTTGTGAGCTTGTGTGAACGAATCCAGTGTTGTTGCAGTGCGTACTGATTAAAATGGTCTTGTAGGCGGCTACAGCGGTGGTTCCGGCGGCAGCGGCGGTGGCGGTGGTTACGGAGGTGGATCAGGAGGAAGGAGGTTCTAAGTTCTGGGTAAGAATCGTTCTTATCCACTTCAGAGTCTCACCACCAGGTTCTGTGTTCTAGCTTCCATCACTTTACTTCATAAGAAGAACCATCAGTAGATCTGTGGTGACACGGAACGTGTGTGTGAGAGTCTGTGTGTGTCTGTGTGTGTCTGTGTGTGTGTGTGTGTGTGTGTGTGTGTGTGTGGTCTAACAGGTTCAGCAGCAAACCTTCAAACATTCACGTTAGCGAGCAAATGGATTCTTAAAATTTGTAATCATTAGAAAAATCCCCAAAATTTGTTCAAGCTTAATTCCCAAAACTCCTAAACAACACGGACCCTAATTTTCCTCAAGTCGCATACGACTCTTGGTGTACACCGGAAGCTCCGCCCCTTTCCTCGTCTCATTCTTCTGTAGTGTTTTCTTTTTTTTTTTTATTCGCCGCTCGTTTGATCGTTATTGTTCCTTATACACAGATTAATTCATTTCAAAAGCTGCGTGTTTGATCGTTATTAGTGATGTCATATTACACACGACCAGTTCAGAACCTGATCCTGACGTAACAATCGAATGGTTTGATCAAAGTGTGAACCTGAGCTGCTGTTTTGTGTCCTGAAATAGTTCAAGCGTTCAGAACTGATTTAAACAGATTTGTACAAACCACAATTATTTTGTAGTTCCTCGTTTTCCCTTTTCTGTAAAGAGCGAGCGTTCTTCGTGTCGGCAGTTTAGTCCGTACCTGAGGTTTGAAGGATAAATCGGTCATCCGAAAGCTCCCAAGAAGATCAAACTCTGGTAGATGTCTCCGATAGTGGATTTTACCGATAACTGATTATTCGACCGATCGTTTAAAAAAAAAAAAAAGGAATACTGGATAAAAAAACACTCTGTAAAATAGTACTGAACTTTATTACAAAAATAGAAAACGGTACTAAATCATGAAAATGTGCTAAATGATATAAATATGAATATATTCATTATATTATTAAATAACAAATTGTAAATAACTAATGTAATAGAACTCGCATGTTAAAACAAACACGTGATGTCGGTGAGTCGCCTCTAGAGGCCGCTCTCGTGATGGCAGCGGACGCAACCCGGAAAAACTATCAGTATGGATGTTTGCACATAGTTCCAGCAATCCACTATCGGTTGCAGATTAATCAGCAAAACCGATGAATCGGTCGACCTCTACTCTGTGGTTTAGGAGGTGATCTGAATCAACGTGTTCCCTCATTCAGGGGAAACCTGGCTGTATGTTTTATCTAATGACATGAAGTTGTTTCCTGGTGAATTCCACACGTCGGACACGAACGTCGTTCACTCAAAACCAAAATAATAATAATCGAGTTGCGTTGTTCTCCAAGAGATGCACGTGAACAACAAAAATGCGCTCGGGTCCAAACCCTTCCCTCGCTGAAGGTTTGCTTCTGTGTAGCTCATGATTGCGTATTGAGAAAAAAAAAAAAAAAAAAAGCAAAGGAAAGCAGAAAGGATCAGTGTGTAACAATGTGTTATGTTCATATTGTCCAACAGGCTACAGTACTTAGGAGAGGAGAGGAGAGCCAGAGAGAGGAGGATGAGGATGATGATGATGATGACAGGGAAAGGAGAGAAATGAAAGAAGCAGGTTTACACACCTAGAATCTGCTCAGCGATAATAACACCTGCCACACACCATGAAACGTGTATGATAGAGAAGAAAGGAAAAAAAAAAAAAATCATCTGTTGGTTGGGGGGGGGGGGGGGTTAGGGGTCGGGGGGGTGTTATGTGAGGTCAGTGGTGTGTGTGGGTTTGGGTTTTTTCATGAGTCTAAACTCATTTTGGAATCTGGACGAAATGATTTTTATTGTTGGAGCTTTTTGGTGTAACATTTGATGTCCTGTGAAGTGTAAAATCATTCCATTCCGCTTTTTAGGGAACTTCCTTTTATTTTATTACTTCATTTTTCGACTTTTTTTATGACCTTTTTAGGGGGTTTTACTGTAATGCGCCATCAATCAAGATGAAATAAATCGCTCATGAGTTTTTATTTATTTATTTATTTATTTATCTCTGTATTTCTCAGTGTTTTTACTCCGACTACGTATTTAAAAGAAGCGATACGGCGTGATGTTCACTACAAATATTCACAATACCAACACAATAAAAAGGACAATAATATACTAATTGTACACTTTCAGTACTGAAGCTAATTATTTACATCACATCTGAGTGTTTTATTCCTCCTACACCGTAACGATTTCTCAGCATGTCCGCTTCTTTTCATTAAACACTTAAACACTCGTTCAGGGTTTCCTGAAAAACATCTTCTTGAAGTGTAAACTCCGCTTTATAAGTTACTGCGTCACCTCTAAACCTGGAGACTCCTCCCATACACGTATGAGCTCGAAACATTACACGTTACAAAGTTCTGACACTGGAGACTCCTTCACCTCACACATGGACACCAACAGCCAGTTTTGTATACTTTCCAGCAAAGCGTGTGTTCAGCACGTTCCTGAACAAACCCGTTCTCAGGGAAATGGTAGGTGTTCAGAAGGTGTTCATTCGTTTTTCTATCACAGCAGCTCTGAATGTTTCTCCCCAACATCTGGCAACCAAGCTGATTTTTTTTTTGTTGTTTGTCTTATATTAGTTTAAAGAAGGATGAAAGAGAGGCGGTTAAGCGTTTATAGCTGCTATAACATAAGTGAAAACAGGAACTAGCGCATTTCCCTGATGCTCCACAACATTACATGGAACTATAAGTGGATAAAAAGCACATGCTGTAGTCGGGGCATGTTCTCACTGATCTACAGATCCTACCAGGATGATCTCAAAAGAAGGTTACTTTAAATTAGATGTTCATGTTGAGCAGGTGAGACCACGCCCACCTCTCGTTTAGGTAACATCTTAAACACAAAGAAATGATTTTGATGTGCAGCTCCTGTAAACTTCTCATTAGTGCTGAATACTGAAGATGATACTCTTGAGTGCATCAGCGGCGTAGTTCAGTCTTCAAACCAGCGCTTTGACGGACGCTTGCCAGATGTGTCCAGTGAGCTGAGGTGCCAGCTGAAGGAGCCAGCCGATCAGGAAAAGCCTAGCCAATGAGAAGAGACGGAGGGAAAAACATCTGTCGTACAGAAGAGAGGAGGAAAAGCGATAGCTGAAGGGAGTCTGCAGCTCAGACAGAGTGAAAGCTTAATTTCTCATGTGAGACTAGCGAGAGTGAGGGTTTAAACGTGCAGGACTGGTAGGTAAGAGGCCCACGGGTTCTCTTTTACATGTTTCTTTCTTTCATCTATTTATTTAGTTTGTTTTAAAAAAAATCTACTGGTCCAAAGAAAACTAAAGCAGATGTGTGATGTGTGATGTGTTCACTGGTGGTGCATGAGACTCCAGACCTCAACACCAACTTCTCTTGTGTTGGGTTTTTCTCCTGATGCACGTGTTTCTTCTTTAACAGATGACAGAACCAGAGTATGGATTCCTTTCTTCTGTGTGGAGGTTCCTTTAGTGCAGAAAGCTGGAGATGTTCTCTCCTAGAAGGTTGGTCCTTATTTTCTGTATGTATATATTTGTTTTTTTGCTTTTTTAAAAGCTGCATGGATTTTGAGAAGAAGGGCAGAATTTAAAAAGCGTCATGAAAACGAAGCCTTGTTTTGCTTCAACACGTAAATGCTGGAATGAAGTGATGATCCATGACTGAAGCATTACACCATTATAATGCTTCACCTCGGGCTGTTCTTCACCCTCACATCGTGCACCAACATCCTGTAACACCTCACACCTGGAACATCGATTAAATAAAGATCTAGTTGTGGCTAATAATCAGTGAAAGATATCAAAAACATCTAAAAAGAAAAATAAATAAATGTCAATTCAAACATATTTGTGTCTACAGAGATGTTCTGTACAGGTGATTGGGCAGGAACTACAACACAACAAAGACTGAAGATTGTAGAGAACCTTTTGGTTCCCATTTGATATTAAATCTTTCAGGGTTTTTTTATAGTAGAAATGCTACAAAGAACCCATTGAGAAGCTTCATTTTAGCTTTAATTTTTTATTTTTTATAATCCGTTCCCTGGAACTCACATTAGATATTTATTGACTTTTGGTTATTTATTGATTGGATAAACTCAATCTGATTGGATTTCTTTTTCCTCTCACGTTTTACAGGTTCAGGACCAAATGTTTGCTGCTGGATGAAGTTTTTACCTTTTTATTACTCTAAATTATGATTTTTATACGTTTTATAATAAAATTTACAAGCAAAACTCTTTTTGATCTCTTTCCTCTGCACTACATCCAACATACATTTAAATATGTTAATAAACCCAAATTATTATATACTAATTATTATATATCACATTATTATTATTATTATTATATTATATTTCTTCTATACTAATTCTTATATATTAAATTATTATTATTATATTATTATTATTATTATTATTGTAATTATTATATAATCAATTATATATTAAAATATTATATTATAATTTATTATATTATTCATATTTAAACAGTAGGTTTACATGAAAGGGTTTTTTGCCTCATGCTGGGTCTCAGGCAACAGATGTCTCAGATCTGAACCATGGTGAGAAATGTTTCCTGCTCATCCGTTCTTAACTTCTATTTAAATCCTCTGTTTTATTCGTCGAAGCTTCTGAAGAATTGTGAGCTCCATAAAACTGAAGCTAATTCGGTTTTTATCTAAAATCCATGCGAACCTGTCGGCTGTGACTGAGGAGGAAGTTGGAGCTTCTTGTTTGGAATTAACGTTCCTTCACATAGAGTTCAGGAGATGAAGCTGCTCGAGTGAAATGAAGCAGAGTTTATGGTTAATTCAGGGTGAACTGGAGATTCTGTACATTTCTGTACGTGAACTAACCAGTGATTGATGAAGATTAGACTGAAGTGGAGAAGAGATGAGGAGGAAATAAAAAGGCGTGAATACGCAGGAAATTGTCTCAATCCAGTGTGTAGGTTTATATACGAATGAATTTCTGTTCCAGCTCAGAAGTAGTGTGTGTTTTGAAGTATTGGGACACCTGACTTTTCCAGCCAGATGTGGATCATCCTCAAACTGTTGCACTGTCACAATTGTGTAGGACGTCTTTGGATGCAGTAGCATTACAATTTTCCTTTCGCTTGAACTAGGAGACCCAAACCAGTTCCAGCATGATGACGCTCCTGTGCACAAAGCCGGCTCCATGAAGATCCACATGGATTTGGTGGAAGATCTCCTGCTGTAGAGCATCAACCCTATTGAAAACCTTTAGGATGATTTTGAATGCTGACTGCACCCCAGGGCTCCTCACCTTCTCACCTACATCACTACTTGACTTCTCCAAAAAGACTTAGTGGAACATCTTCCCAGAAGATTGGAGCTTAATATAAGAGCAAATGGTGACTAAATGGTTGTTCAGGAAGCAGATAGAAACCTTCTTGGAGCTCTAGTTTAATAAAGGAAGTTCTATACATCCAGAAATGTCTGTAGGCATTTATTTATTTATTTTTAGTAAAAAAAAAAAACTGAAATATCACATCTACAAGTTTTCACACTCTTCAAGGTTCCTTCCAATTCTCTTGATCGTTGCTGGGGTTCAAGGTTTCTACACCTTGATTAGAGTCCAGCTGTGCTAAATTAAACTGATTGGACATACTTTGGAAAGGCACAAACCTCTGTATAGAAGACATTACAGCTGACAAGGCATTCAAAACCAAGCCGTGAGGAACTGGTGGTGGAGCTCAGAGACAGGATCAATGCAAGGCACAGATTAGGAGAAGGTTGCAAAAATACTGCACATTCATCTTCAAGCTTCAGGTCCTACATTTCTAACTCTTTCGAGAAAATAACGTATATCTGGTAATTAGTTCATATTTATTTACATCTCCGTCAACCAGAGTTTCATCCCTTCACCTAAAATACGTCTAAAATAGTTTTTTTATTGATCTGAATTGTTCCAATGTGCAGAATTCACAGCCTGATGAATTAAAAGAACCACCAAAAACCCCTGTCCTGCACCTGGCCATGCCCCCAGACTCGCCCACGTCTCTTTGTTTCTCAGTCTGAGAGTTTTGTGCTCAGCTTCATGAATGTGTCTATCTTGGGTATCCTCCAGGTTTCACTTCAGACCACCAGAACAGTGCTTGGACCCCTTCTCATTTACTCCTCACACCCTTGTTTAATTTTCTTTTCATTTCATTTCATCCAGCCAGGGATCATCAGAGGTTTTGTGTCCTAACAAAGCAGTCCCTCCCTTTTTCCATCCACACGTCCATCCAGGCTTCTTTCAATCCCTTCATCCCTCGCTGTCGGTTGGATCAGATGAGAAATTCTTCAGGTTGGCGATGGAGCAGAAACGAGGCTAAGTTCTTCTTCTTTGGTTTTTCCATGTGGTGCTGTGTTTCTCTGCTGGCTCGATTTCTGAGAGTCAGAAATAGAAACCCACCCAGGGGAAATACACAACATTACACAACAACGCAATGAAATAACACACTGCGTTGTGTAACTGCTTTTACACATTCCATGGCAGTAGGAGAAAAAGCAATGATTCTCTCTAAATGATGATTCTGGAGTCACATCTCAGGCTGGTTCTGTGCTGAAAGTCACTGCTGTGGGTTTTGGCCCTGTTTTATTATTATTACTGGTTTTGATCAAACATTCAAGTGAAGTTCAGGGATGCAACATATTGCGACGAATGCTGTCGAGAAGTAACAATAAAATCATGAAATAATCCGATTCGATTTGACCTTGTGAAACAGCTGAAGGTCTCGGGGGGGAAAATCCGCATAAAAAATGTAAAGTAAAAAAAAATCCTGAGCGGAAATAAAAGGGTGAAAGAAGTTCGGTTCCGTCCAGTGTTCTGTTCACACTCTGAAGAATAAAACCGCATTCACTGGAACTGAAGTTCATGTGAGTGCAACACTTTTAAATCTGTTTCTATTTTAAGAAATAGAATTGTGAATAAAGCTGAGGAGAGAAGACGAGTAAAGAGAGATCCTTCAGTTAACAATGAACACAGGATCAGAGTTTATTATTCTACACCTCTAATTTATACTTGTTTATTCATTCTATTAAAATTATTCCTAAATCCAAAATTCAACAAATCAAATGTGTGTTTTGACTCTGCATTATTTTAAAAAGTCTTAAACTTCTCTGTTAATCCAACATTAGTTGGTTTTAGGTGAAGTGTTGTATTAATAATGATGTAAATAGAAGGTCTTTATAAGGACAGTAAAACCGGGTGACTGTGTGAGCGGGTGTGTGTTTAATGCACTTCGGTTCTTCAGCCGCTCCTCATTCCTCAGATGCCTGAACACAACGGCTGTGTGAACAGACGACCATAAACTCAGGCCCGAGGCAAGTACGTGTGTGTGTGTGTGTGTGTGTGTGTGTGTGCACGAGAGATAATGCATCGACTGGCATTTAAATTTTCAATGTATTTATTGCTGAACATTTTTGATAGTTTGGTGTCTGTGGTGGTCTAAATAAACATAGTGTGTGTGTGTGTGTGTGTGTGTGTGTGTGTGTGTGTGTGTGTGTGTGTGTGTGTGTGTGTGTGTGTGTGTGTGTGTGTTTTGACCATGAAGTTTTTTAAACTGTGGTTTTCTGGCCTCTGTGTTAACTCGAATTTTCTTCTGATCTTTTAGTAAAAGTGACATAAACGTTATTTATACAAATTTACAACAACTTGTTATTGTTGCTGTTGATTTGTTGTTATACAATATTGCTTTGAATTGTGTTTATTATAAGTGTGTGTGTGTGTGTGTGTGTGTGTGTGTGTGTGTGTGTGTGTATACGTCTAATATAAACTAGCAGTGAATATAAATATTTATTTCATACTATTACATATTATCTAACTTGCTTTTTTATAAAGAAATACCGCTTAATAAGGATCTTTTTTTATTATTATTATTAGTAGTATATATCTTTATAAACAAATGTCAGAATTAAAACTCTTTATTAACTACAGTCACCATAGCAATTAAAAAAGCAGTTTTATTTGACATTTCATTAACATTAGACTTCATTGTGACTCAACAAAACACAGGAAGTGGATCTTCGTGAACGTTCAGGTCGGTTGCAGCATGTTCGTGTTTTCTCTCGGATTGAGAGTGTTGCTTTGCTGAAGACCACCAGGAGGCGCAATTGATTTGTTTTCCGTCCTGACTACGGCTTAATGTTCAGGGTTCTCGTGGTTCTGTAGCGGAAATAATCCCTTTAATTTAAATACTCAGAAAATTAAATACAAACACACTCCTCTACTACTCTTACAAATTAACTAATAATCGTTTATTAACTATTCATAATGTTTATATTGTTATACAAATCATTTCATATTATTATTTTTTTGAAAAACAGAATCATTCTTATATAGTAGAATATTTAACACTTTTTTTTATTTTATTTATGTAAAACCTCACAGTACTTGTGTGATTGGATAACGCTAGACTGATTGATAATAAGCCCCGCCCACTCAGTCAGCAAGACTGTTATGGTCCCAGACAGGTGTCTCATCCGGACTCTAAATTCTTAAACTCTTACAGCTATTTTAGCTAGCTAGCAGTAACCTTACATTATACACACACACACACACACACACACACACACACACACACACACACACACACACACACACACACACTTGTCCTGATACTTTGTCGTTTCTATGGTAACTACTCATTCATCTGGATGGAAAAGTTTTAACTAGAGTTCTTTATTTAACCAAGAGCCGTGTCTGTAACTGCTGGTGTGGTGAAGGTTTCTGTAGAGAGATTTGATGGAAGGAATCTTCAGTGTCTGAAGTGAAGCTCTGCAGTAAAGTTTACGTTTCTTTGCGGTTCCTCTGTAAATTAAAAAAGAGCGACAAATGAGGGAACGAGTGTTGATCGCTGCTACAGCGTAACTTCATCTAGCTAGCTAACAGCAACCTCGTTTGGTCACTTTAGCGAGCTACAAAAAACCTCCTGCAAAAACTTTACCTTTTTAGCAGGGACTCAGTAGTCATTTTATCTGGACACTAATCATTACCTTTGTGGTGTTTAATCAGAGATAGAACCTCTGATGGTAATGAGACTTGCTGAGGAAAATATCCCTTGGTGTTTGCTAGCCAGTAATAAATAACCTTAAGCTGAAATCATAGCCATCATGCAACAATCTCCAACATGGAAGCTATTTGTTTTTTTTCCAAAGGTCTTTAATGCATTTGTGTCATTGATGGTTTATTTTTACAGAGAAACTTGGCTAGGAGATTCTTTTCAGGAAGACCAGCATGTACTTCATGTTCCTGGTCTTGAGAAATTTCCACTGTCTCACATTTCCTAATTAAAATCCATAAATTCAATCACAGGAAAAAAAAAAAGAAGAACAGCCATGACTTCTACAGTGAACCTTCTGAGGTGTCAAGGATCACTTGAAAGGTGACCTGAAGTTCTCTAAATCCTCATAAATATTGTAGAAATATTTTAGCTAGCTATAGGATGCTACTAATAGATATCTAAAGCTGCCACAGGATATCACTGACTGCTAGCTAAAGTCACATCATGTAATTGCTAATCTAATATTAATGCTAGCTAGGTAAGCTACCACTGTGAAGGTCACTATGGAAAGTTACTGCTCATTAGATATACAGCAGAAGTGTTTCGCTAACGTGCTAACATTATCACATGAATTGGGATATTTAAAGGTAAATGTAGCACAGGTAATGAATGCTAGCTGTTTACAATTAGATAAAGAGATTTTTGATAGCCATCTAAAAGTACCACAGGAGGTCACAGCTGGCTGAATCTAATACCGTTTTCACTTTAGAAATGTTTCCCAGCATCATTTTAATGATCAAACTTGTTTATGGTTCTTTTTATTTTGTCATAGCCTTACTGACCAGGAGAGGCTTCACATGTTTCATGTCCTCAGATCATATTAATATGCACTCGTTTATTATTTTCTGTTACTCCCACATCAATAAATCGATGTTATTCAATCGTTCACGATCTTCAATTTGCTGTTTGTCATTCATCGGTGTAATAATGAATCATTTGCAGGTCGTGTTTTTCACTCCTAGACCTTCAGTGGTGTCCTGCCTGAACCAATCCACCACTTAATCCATCATTATGATGCTACAGTTATAGAAACCACCAGTATTATAGAGAAGTGCAGTAGATCAGAGCTGCATCACACACAGGATCTCATACACTGAGAATGAACGTCATCACTAAAGCAAGAAACCCAACGAACACAATTCAACACGTCTCCTTTCACTGGAGCCACAACTGTGAGTCCACAAACATCATCTTCAGCAGAAGCCTTGGTTTTCACCTCCTCACATCACCCCGGGGTTTCCTGCGTTTCTGTGATTTATTTTCGTGCATCACGGTTTTCCTGGGATTTTGAAATGAATGCAAATTGTGTGTTTTTGTGCAAATTATACAGGAAAGAAAACACAAGTATAAATGGGTCATGACAAAGCTTAACAACTGTGTTGAACTGTTTTGGTGACGTTTCCTCACGATGTCTGCAGCTGTTGTGGAATAAAAAAAGGTATTAAATCCACACATTTGAACTTGTGCAGTTTGCTACAGATGCGGGTTGAACTCAGACTAGTGCGCACTCTGACCATCCAATCAGAGGATGGAAAAAATGCAGACGTTATTGTTTGCTTGCTTGAGGGTCTCAGAGTGGCCAACTCAAGATCATTGATTAAAACAACAACTTTGAGTTAAATGTAGTTCTTGCTACAGCCACCCGCTGTGCTGCTTTTGAAGGTCTGAAGGCGGATTTTGACCCTGTCAACATGTGAGTGCTGAAAAATAATTGTATAGAAACTCTAACACAAACATGCACTACTGGAAGCAGAGCTCCCGAGAGAACAGCTATGAAATGAGTGATTCTGAAGCCTTGCTGGCCCTGGCGGCCTGCCACTGTAGTTAATGAACCGTTAGTTCTGCCTGTTGCCATGGTTACCCAGCATCAGGACCTTTGCAATAGCTGTGCATTAAAAGGCGTCCAAGAATGAAAACCTGTCAGCCAATTGGAATTGAGTATAAAACCAAATAGCATCATCTTAAAACGCAATAACATCATCTTAAAATATACACATCCCATAATTTCCATGTTCCATCTTTACTTTCACATTCTTCTCCTCTTCCCTTCTTCATCCTCATATATATATCTCTCTCTCTCTTTCTCCTCTCTCTCTCTCTCTCTCTCTCTCTCTCTCTCTCTCTCTCTCTCTCTCTCGTTTTTTTCCCTTTCATTGCTCAGTGTCACTGTAGGACTGTGACCTTTGACCTTAGGCTGGTTCAGATGGAGGTCAAACCTAGAGACTTCTTGCATTTGTGCTAGACACCTTTTTTTTTTTTTTGTCTGTCATTGCCATGGCAACAGAAGCAGACGGCGAAGAGAGATAGGGATCTCCTCGAATGTGGCACTGCAGAGAATATCTCACTTTTCTCTTTTATTCATTCTCTCTCTCTCTCTCTCTCTCTCTCTCTCTCTCTCTCTCTCTCTCTCTCTCTCTCTCTCTCTTCTCCCCAGAATAACAGGGCAAGAATGTGGACACACACACACACACACACACACACACACACACACACACACACACACACACATGTAAAATGCCACAAAACACAGCCAGGGTGTAAATCATGGTAATTATTGGGTGTTGATGAGTTTGATCAGCTCCTGCAGTGGTGTAGTGGACGATGGAATCTTCTGATCCGGTTGGGTCTTGTGCAGTGGTTTTCTGGCGAAAGTGAGATCATGAAGCTGAAAGAAGAAGCCGGAGGTCATGTAAAGTGTGGGGCTTTGTCCTGGGGTAAAAACCTGTGCTAAAGGTCGGCCTTTCCTGTGGAGAAAACCAGAGAGGAAGAGGTCACGTGTGGAAGCAGCATCAAGGTCAAATAAAAGACACAAGGAGGAGGAGGGTTTATTCCACAACACATTTTTTATTTCATTGGACTTGACATTCTTTATCAAAGCTACCTTCATGCTTCCATTGTGCACCACAGAACCCACGGGACAGACAGAACAAACATGGCTGCTGATTAAGAGAATTTTTATCTGCTGCACTGCTTCTTGGCTTGAGTTAAAAAAAACATTGTTGGCTGGATTAGCATGCTAACATCAACCAGCACTTGAATCAATTTCTTGAAGCTCCATGTGTTCATCACATTTGGTTTAATGTTCTACTTATGGGTTGGTGAACCTGCCAGAACCTGGTGTTTATTTTTCACTGTTTATTGTGTGCTAGCTCTTAGACGTCTGCTCTTTACCACTTCGCTAATAATACTCATGAATAGATACAATTAAAGAGAAGTGTGTGTGTGTGTGTGTGTGTGTGTGTGTGTGTAAGAGAGACAGAGTGAGACTAATGTAAATGTATTAGCTAGACATCTATAATAACTAGGATTATTGGATGATAATTGGGATATTAGCTAATATTTCTAATGTTAGCTAAAAGCTAGGTTAATTAGCTAATAACTATGTATGTTATCTAATATTAGTGATATTAACTAGTGGTATTAGATGATAATTAGGGGTATTATTAATATGTTGGTATGTTAGCCAATAACTGCACGTTAGCTAACGCTAGATATTTTAACTAAAACTAGTTAGCTGTTAGATGATAATGAGGGGTATTAGCTTTTAACTGTGTATGTAGGTGACTAATTAGATGTTAGCTAATAACTAGTTAAATTGAATAGTAATTAGTATTATTAAATAATAATTATAAATATTCGATGATATTCAGCGATAAGGACATTAGAAGTTTTTAGGTGATAAATTCAGGAAGGCGTTGTATACATAGTCATAGTTTTTACATCTTTTCTCCTGAATAGATTTTAATGTTAGTGATGTGTAGAAGATGTGATGTGTAGAAGATGTGATGTTGTGAGCTCAGTTGTGGGTTTGTGTTCACACAGCATTATAAATGTGCTAGTCAGAAGTATTCTCTTGTTCATGCTAGGCACATTAAGAGCTTCTGATTGTGAAATAATGGACCCTTGGTGTGAAAGTCCTCACAGATTTCTCTCTAAAATTAAGTTAAATTAAATCAGTCGACTTAAAAATCTGCTTTAAAGGTGTTTGGAGACGCCAGTCTGTTTGTGTAAACTACACATCCCAGAATGCACCACGGCTTCATAGTCCTTTTGTTGCCGGAACGCTAGTGGAGAATGCTAGGACACAATGATCCTCCGAGGTAAAAACAGATTCTTTTGTGTATTAGTTGAGTAAAATAGATAAATATATAAACGGACAAAAGAGCATGAACCTTTTATTTCTTTTATTTCGCTAGATTGGATTTTTGTGTCTGATAAACGCGTGCAGACCGGAAGCGCTGCGGTTTTTTTTGTTATCTGCAGCACAGCGAATTTTAGGAGAATCAAGAAGTTAAACATTTAGTCACATAAACTATAGAGATTTTTAATGCTTTTTGCACATTTAAATATTTTTTTCTGCGCCAGTTTGTGGCAAAATCCCAAACGTGTTGGATTAAACAATACAACACACAAAGTGTATAGAGGACCTCGAGAGTCACGTGACCATGACGTCACGGAATCTAGTTCAATTTCAGTATTTTATATATTAAATATAACATTACATATTTTACACTGTCACTGCACCTGAAATAAAAAAACATTACACCCTTTTAACTGTTTATAACACACACCTTTTTCTTTAATTATATCAATAAAAGTAATTTTTATATCTTTATATCATGCCTCATGTATCATAGAAAAAAACGTTTTTTGTATCATCTGCTTTTAAACGTTTTCTGTAAAAACAAACAAAAAACTCCCCCACAAATATGTCATCAATAAAAACAAGCCAATCACTATTCAGTCTGCAGTGATGGAATGACGTGTAGGTGTTTTGGGCGGGGCTTCAAATCCATTTAAAACACCTACACATCTGTCTTTCCATCACAAAACTTTATACTGTAAATTAACCCACTGTAAACTTTTCTACTGTAAACTTTTCTACTGTAAACTTTTCTACTGTAAACTTTTCTACTGTGAATATTTAGACTTTAAACCGTTTTACTGTAAACTTTTCTACTATAAACTTTTCTACTGTAAATTTTTATAGTGTAAAACTTTCCTCTGTAACCCTTTTTATTGTAAACTTTTCCATTGTAACACTTTTTACTGTAAATCTTCTTACTGTAAAAAGTTTTACTATTAACTTTTCTACTATAAACTTTTCAATTGTAACCCCTTCCTATTTTTTTTGCGTAAAACTTTATACTATTAACTTTTCTACTGGACATTCTTCTATTATAACCCTTCATACTGTAAAGTTTCCTACTGTAAACTTCATACTCAAGTCAAGGCAATTAGCTTTTATTGTCATTTGGTGTCCAAGCTACTAAAAGGCATCACATGCAACCGAGTCCAAACAGTGTAAGACAAAAGACAAGAGAAAAACAAGACAGTACAGGACAAATACACAAAAAAGCACCAACCAGTATACATTCTGTATAATAAGTTATCCAGTACAATTTGCAAAAACGAGAAATATAAACGAAGAGGGTTCTAATAAACATATAGACTTCTGTATAGTAGCAGTTGGTGGCAGTTTGAAATGTTTGCAAAACAGCAACTAGAAACTTTTCTACTGTGAATCTTTCTACTGTAGATCTTTTTTGCTGTATGGGTTTTTAATTCACACATCCGTACTAAAACACCATCAAGGTTCTAGCTGAGAAGGATCATATAGGACATGAACTGTGTTGAACTACTTCTAAAAAATAAACAATCTTCAGACTAATTAAACATATAAAGAAAATCATCAGAGAAACTTCAATGAATGATTATTTTTGGTGTTAATTATTAGAAAGGTTACTGTTTTGTAGCAAAATTAATCTTTAGTTATAAGAATTATTTATAACTTGTGTATTAAAATTTTAAAATAACCAAAAGGATGAAATCTGTTTGTGTGTTTGTCTGTAATTGGCAGCAGGAAGGAGACTGGAGACCAAACTCAGGTGGAGGAACAGCAGTCGGAGAAAATCATCTTAAACGCTGATGAATTTTTCCCGAATTGTTCCCCAGTGGCAGCTCGGTTTCTCCAGGCTGAGCTTGAACTCAGTGCCCGTCTGCGAACTTTGACCTTTAGGGATCCGGTGCGTTATGTATACAACCCGCTGGAGTACGCGTGGGACACACACCGTCTCTATGCTGAGAAATACTGCCACGGGAGACAGAGCGTCCTGTTCCTGGGGATGAACCCGGGACCGTTCGGCATGGCACAGACCGGAGTACACGCAACTCTTTACCTTCTACTAACATCTACTAATGTCCTACTAACATTTATTATAACCAAGAATGTTTTATTTAACAAAAAGTTACTTTCTAACAAAATAGTCTTTATTTATAGTTATATTAAAAAAAAGTCCTTGTCTGTATAGAGATGTTGATTTATCTCCAGGGTCTCCAGAGTCAGATGTTGTGGAGGTAAAGCTGTAATCTGAAGTTATTAGGACAGAAGTGAGATTGTGCTGTTGTAGGACATTAATCATCATTAACCCTCAGTCACTTATTGTATTAATATTAATATATATTTCTACAATTCTTTTCCTTTTAATTTTATTATTTAGGTTCCGTTTGGTGAGGTAAAGGCCACCCGTGATTGGCTGAAGATCTGCGGTGAGGTGGGTCGTCCTCCTAACGAGC
>NC_139602.1:11566247-11571011 GCF_946808225.1 Silurus aristotelis
GCAGGGTGGAGTGGGTGGAGAAGAGTGATAGCAGAAGTGATTTGTGATAGAAGAGTATCTGTGAGAGTGAAAGGGAAAGTTTATAGGACTGTGGTGAGACCTGAGATGTTGTATGGATTAGAGACAGTGGCATTGAGTAAAAGACAGGAGGTGGAGCTGGAGGTAGCAGAGCTGAAGATGTTGAGATGTTCGTTGGGAGTGATGACGATGGACAGGATTAGAAATGAGTTTAATAGAGGGACAGCGCATGTAGGACGTTTTGGAGACAAGGTGAGGGAGGTGAGATTGAGATGGTTTGGACATGTGCAGAGGAGGGACATGGGGTATATCAGTAGGAGAATGCTGAGGATGGAGCCACCAGGAAGGAGGAAAAGCGGAAGACCAAGGAGGAGGTTTATGGATGTGGTGAGGGAAGACATGCAGGTAGTTGGTGTGAAAGAGGCAGATGTGGAGGACAGGGGGGTAATAGGAGCCACAGAAAGAAGAAGAAGAAGTAGTAGAGAAAGTGATAGAAAGATAGAGAAAGGGATGCAAGAATGATGGGTAATATCATCTATCTTCCCTCTATCTATCTTTTGCTACTATCCCTCTTTCTACCAACATCTTTCTACCATCCCTCTCTCTATCTATCATCCCTTTCTTTATCAACCATCTGTTTAACATCTTTCTCTCCATCATCCCTCTGTTTACTTACCCCTCTCTCTATTTCTCTCTCTTAGAGATGGTAACGTTACAACTCCCAGCGCTGCTGAGTTCTGAATCGTGATTGGTCAGAGGGTGTTGATTAGGTTTCTGTAACAGCAGCTCTGGCAGTAGTGCTGGTCCATGTTCTGATACGTTGCTGTTTCTATAGCAGTTGCAGGTTGGCAGGAACATGTACAGTGGGCTCTGTGCTGGCGAGTAAAATGTGTGCGACTGTTGATCTGTAAGGAGATTTGTGTTTCTGTAACGTGTAGGGAAGGAGTCTCCAGTGTCAGTGCTTTATAACAGTCAGAGGTAAAGCTGTAACTTCGTCCTGACAGAGTTCTTTGCAGTTTCTCCACAAACCGTGTTTTTTTTTTTTTTTGTCTTATTAACATAAAGAGGAAGAATGAAGATAGCTGGAGATGGAACGAGTGTTTACAGCTGCTATAACGTAAGCGAGAACAAGAACAAATATTATTGGAATAAACCGAATAAAAGAATAACTCTGACGAGTTCTCGAAAAAAAACAAAAGAAGTTGGCAAATCACAAGCAATGTGTGCTTTTTACATTTTACATTTAAAACACATTTGAATGTTTTCCGATGATTATTTAAAAAAATTAAACTGTAAATTTCATAATTAAATAAATATAGATTTATAAGATAATAAAAATGTATAAATGTATATTTAACAAATATTTTAAATAGATTGAGGAGTACATTAAAACAATATAGATATTTTAAAATACATCACTATAAGAAAAAAGGATAAAACCTGCGAGCGTGTGCATGCCGAGAGGGATGATGGATTGCTTTGTGCTTTAAACGTAATAAATGTTCCTGCCTTGTTAGATATAAGATGAATTAACTCAAGGATGTGTGTGTGTGTGTGTGTGTGTGTGTGTGTGTGTGTGTGTGTGTAATATCCTTAAGTGTTTTCGTATCAAAAGTGCCGCATGTTCAATAAATTTTCCACTGATGTATTTATTTATTTATTTATTTATTTATTATTTTACAGGAAAGGCGTCATCCATCACTTCCATCCATCCGGTCACTCAAACCTGCAGGGGGAAACTTACAGACATTAAACACAAAGATACTGTAAAATAATAATAATAAGAAGAAGAAGAGGAAGAATATTCAAAACAAAACAAAACAATACAAAACACACACTTTATAATAAGATTCAATTAAATCAAATTCAGTTCACTTTTAATAATGGAGATTATTCCAAAGCAGCTTTACTGAAAGAGGTTATAAAATGTGAATTTGTATGTCAGTGCCTATAAGTTTATGACAAGGAAAAAACTCCCTGAGATGGTATAAGAAAGAAACCTTGAGAGGAGCCTTGAGGGGAAAATTGAGAGAATTAATATTCATGTGCTGTTCGTAATATTCATATTCATGTTGACTCCAGAAGAATCATTCAGAATCCTCCTCCCACTGCTCTTACTCTGTCCTTGTGCCTCTTCTGTTTTCATTTATTTGCTCAATGTTAATGTTGCTCATCTCCATCTTCATTATGCTATACACCAGAATTAGCATTGTTAGTGTCACCGAAACCCCGTGTGATCCTGTGTGATCGCTTCACTCTAATTACAACCAGAAGTCTTGAACTTCAATTCACTCATTATATCACAGACACGTTCTGGAAATGATTCACTAATATCATTAACGCGCTGTGTGTCCACGAGTTTCCTGTTTGTTTAAAACTTCTCTTACTGTAATCTACATTACAGTGTGTTACTGTAACACCCCCCTGCACCGAGTAATTCCACACTGCTTTATTAGATTAGATTAAGATCAGATTAAATTAGATTGTATACAGAGTACAAGTGCAGAGACATTGTAATGCAGTTAGCATTTAACTGGACGTGCAAGTAGCTATATTTCTTATAAGCTAAATAAAGAGGTTTAGACTAATGTGGGTTTTTAGCATGACAGGTAAAAAAAGAAAAACTGCTGACTAGCGTCACAGGGGAAGATAAAAATACTACAATTATTTTACAAATCCAGCAAATGAACCTCACATTTACCTGGAAGAATAGTGAAGAAACCAGTCAGCTTTTATTAAATCACAAGAACATTTACAATCATATCTGTGTGAGTGTATCTGATAATGATATAGATAGCTAAATATTAGCCTAGTTTAATATCTTTATTTAACTAGACAGCTGGGTAGTTTCTCAGCGTGATGGAGAAATAATTTTCTATCAATTCATGAAAGTTTAGAATCATGTCTCAGTAATAATCATGGGCTAACATTTGGCTAAAATGGTTATTATAATATTTTATTAGACTGCAAAAATACCATGTTGCAATTGTGATGCTGATATTAATAACCTTTTTTCTCATACAGAACATTTGCATTATCAATCTTTTATAACTACTCAACATACATGCTAATAAAAAGGAATCTTTTCAATATTTATTATACATTAATTTCAATAAAACTGTTTTTTTTTTCTAAAAAATTTTAACCATATAGCTGATTTTTTATTTTACATATTTAATATATTTTATTGAATATATTATATTTATACCTTTTTTTCTTCTTTTTTTTTCACTCTGATCTGTAGTGCTAAACCCAACACACAACTCGCTGCAGATGAAAAGGATTATTAGTGACGTGGCTGATGCTCCTACGGAATGAACCCTTATTATGAAATAATAATTAAAAAACAATCCAATGGCGGAATTTCCCGGCCGGCAAAACTGATTCAACACAGTCTCACGGCATTTCGTGATATAGTCACGAAATGTCATCGATTGATTCATGATTATGGACACGAATTTCCTTCTTTTCTTCGAGTCACTCAGCAAGTCTGGATCCGTCTCCAATGGAGGCAGAGGCTCATGGGTAATTTTCATATTGCATGTTTTGCAATAAACTGAAATGACTGTAAAACACATTTAGTCCATGGAGCAATTAACAAACCATCTCAGTGCATTATTTCAAACAATGGTATTATTTTTCTTATCTTCATTTGTTGCATTTGTTTAGTAAAAAGACATTTCATTCCCCCATATGCACATCTTGTTTAAATAAATAAAATCATAAAGGTTGATTTATTTGAGCCAAACATTGTTTACATGAGTCTGAATCTGATGTTATAAATAAATCAGTAATTCACTTAATTAAATTCTGAATAACATGATTTCCATAATGCATACTGAATATTTTGAATTATGCAAATAAGATCAGATAGAAAAAAAAAAAATCACCAAATATACTGGTTAAATGTCATGTACAGTAATCCCCTGGTTATCTGTTTAGCTTTTACTGTACTTGGGTTGATAAATTCAACTACTGGGACATTTTCACCAGGTTGCTTCATATTTACTGCTTGAAGTTGTTCTGTGAATAAAACAGATTAAAATCTTACAGCTTGCATTGATTGATTTTTTATTTTATTTTACACTCTTAGAAAAGCATTTCTGTCCCACTGATAAAAATATAAACAGTCTTCTTATTAGGAAAAGTTGCAGGAAGGAAGTGAAGAACGCATGTATGCAAGAAGTGTATTCACACTGTTCAAGTTTATCCTAGCAGCCTAGCAAGTGATCGTCGCTGGAAAAATGACGTCACGCGCGGCGCACAAAAAAACAACAAATCATGACGTATGAAGACCCAAAAGCGTCAAAACGCGATCGTGATTCTGCACATAAAGAACTTAAAAATAAGCAAAATATACTAAATAAAACTAGATAAATAAAACACTTATTCTCATTCGGTTTGTTTAGATGATGAGGAATTTTAGTTTGTGGAAGCAAGAAAACGGTCAAATGTACAAAGCAGGTGGTCTTCAGTGTTTCACAGCTTCAGGACTAATTTCATTTGTCCTTCTCGTCCATGATGTATGATCAGATCCCCAACTCCAAACAGCGGACGAAATCATCGGACGCGACGCGCACGCACACACACACACACACACACACAGTCCCAGCTGGGAGTGGTAATGGGCCGCTACAGGCTGCAATCAATAGCACCACATTACACATTTGCATAATAAGCGTATATTTCTGCGCGTGACAGATTCCTGGGGTCGTCCAGGGGACACGCGCCTCACTGCGTCTCTCC
>NC_139602.1:11571211-11591910 GCF_946808225.1 Silurus aristotelis
GCAATATCGCAATAAATTGATATCATTAATAGTTTTTATTTACTCTCTCTCTCTCTCTCTCTCTCTCTCTCTCTCTCTCTCTCTCTCTCTCTCTCTCTCTCTCTCTCTCTCTCTCTCTCCTGCATTAGAGCTCCTAAATGTACTTTATTTCAAATTAAAAACTTGTTTTCTTTGTTCCTGTTCTCTTTTGTTATGTTTTTATTCTCTTAGTTTAGGTCATATATTCTAACATAAAAGTCTAACATGAGAAGAATAAGTCTCTTTATTTTTGGTATCACCAACTTTTTTACACAGTTCAGTTCTGCTGCTCAGATTTTTTATTATTTGTCCAATTAAAAGCACATTTCTATATAATACCAGAGTCATTTATCTCATAAAGAGCGTATTAGCAGGTCGTGTTGGAGTTCACACCTTCATAACTAAACTGGTAGAGATTACAAGCCCTGATCAGTTGACCTGATGCTAAACGTGTGACCTTTGACCCGAACACGCATCATCATATTCTCATTTCTCAACATGATGGTAGAGTGACGTCTAGTTCAGAGGTTGATGAAGCAGAGAGAGAGGGAGAGAGAGAGAGAGAGAGAGAGAGAGAGAGAGAGAGAGAGAGAGAGAGAGAGAGATATTATCAGTACTGATTACGTTTACATGATGAATAAAATAATATCCAATCAGCATCCTGAGGTTTAACAGAAAGGACACTATATAATCTCTTCCAAAATCATGCCATGAAAATAACTTTGTAGGCAATTTTACTACATTCCTCATGTTACATGTCACATTTCTGAGTTATAATGACAGTCTGGAAATTATGTATATTGGCTTAACTTAGTGTTTTCTTCACACATGTATTTATTCTTCACTTTCGGCTCCTCTATAATGCTTTAAGTTGAGCATTTTACAAAAGAAAAAAGGGACTGTGTCTTAAACTGCACATTATGTTCATTTCTAACACTATTGTTATTAAAAAATACACGATATAGCTGATGATCTAATATTCAAATGTTTATAAAACTACATTTGTACTGTAAGAAATATCAATGCAAACTGTGTTCAAACCCGTGCTGGAAATGTTTTATAGTTTAGTGCTGTTGCTACTGGTAAGATTTTGTAGCTGTTGTGGCTGAAGTGTAATAAAACAAGACCTGCATCCTAACCTTGATTTTTAAGCTAGCTGCCAAACACAATGACCTGCTAGCTTAGCTACTTTAGCATTTTCCAATTAAAAGCCAAATTGTGTATTTTTCTGCCAAAGTTTGAATCTTTTATAGATTTTAAGATGTGTCAGAAAAGCCCGCCAATGTTAGCTAGTATTAGCCAAGCTAGGTGGCTAGTACTTCCCAGTCTAATTAGTTTACATGAATAACAATAATTATGGCTCTGTATAATTTTAGTTTTGTTGAGATTTTTATTTAAATGTATGTTTAGCAATAAAGTAAAATTACTGTGAAACATTAAAAGTATAGTTTTGGTCTTAATTTCCATTTACCAAAAGCAGTGGTTTGTGCTACAATGTCTGATTCAAGTTTCAATTCTGTACTTATGTCTAGGACCAAGTACAATATCATGGTGTGTGTCAGTGTGCTGTATGAGTTCTGTTTCTGCAAGATGGTGGATCAGTGCATATATCACTGGTGCATTAAGGTGAAGTGAGCAAGTGATAAAAAAGGTTTAACACTGATTATTCGAATCAATTTGCCAATTACGGTATATGACTGTGGTAGATTATGAAATTAATCTGAAACATGAACTTCTTATTTATCTCTATTGATATTAATATTATTTCCTTTTATAATGGATGTCTTGCTAGAACAAGGTGGTAGTCCAGAGCCTCATACTCATTACACTTGAATGGTCTAAACAGCAGATTTGATCTAAAGAAGAAAAGAAAATGTAAAGAGCGAGAGAGATGGAGTGTGAGGTTCTGGTTGATCTAATAAATTATTACCAATTCACATTTTATCAGAACGTTAAATAATATATCATTCCAAGAGGTTCCAAGAATTTTAACCTACAAGAAAAACGTTCAATACAAATATTTTCATTTATAACAATCTGTTATTTATAACAATCTAAACCTAATTTGTGTCGGTCTCATTTTATTCCTGTGTGTAACATCTGCAACAACTTTCGAGTTAAGTTGTTTTATATATTTGTCTTTTCGTCACTAATAAATCCAATTAAACTTTTAAACTGGCTGAGGATTTTGGGACAGATCGTTCATTTCCAGCTCTATAGATCCCACAACAGATTAACTCTCTATTTTACGGTTTATTTAAGATTTCGAGTCTGTTTGTGGTGTTTTTCAGAGCTGAATTCTGTGAAACTGAGGAGCTTTGTGTGGTCCAGACACACAAATGTACAAATACACACGAACTGCATTCACGCGTTCCTTCATATTCACAGTGTATTAAATGTTATATAGTAAACATGTCCACATGGTGTGGTTTTATTATTTATGTTGAAAACGACCGCAGAGTCTCAGAGAGCGCGCAGGAAAAGAATCCGTTTATACTACAAAAAATGTTTTTTAATCTTGAACGAAAAGAACCAAAATACATGAAAAGAAAATCCAATAAATCCATAACGCAAATTAAATCGTTGAATATGAAAAAGTAAATGAGATTTTTGCATGTAATTTGAATTATATTTATTGTCATACGATCTTTAACATATTTGTAAACATTTTGAGTTATTTTTGATCGGACATTTATCGCGTGCATGTTAAAGACGAGTGCACGGTGATCTCTTTTTTTGGACTGAAGTGAACTCTGAGTGAACTCAGGATGATCTGTGTCTATTACCAAACATCTAATTAGATTATTCTTTTTCCTCACAGTGTTAATTAGTGACTTTTCCCCCAAGTCACAGAAACTCAGAACTTCGTAACTTAAACACAATAAAGGCAGAAGACGATGTGCTGTGTTTAGAGAACTGTGTGTGTGTGTGTGTGTGTGTGTGTGTGTGTGTGTGTGTGTGTTTGTGTGTGTGTGTGTGTGTGTGTGTGTGTGTGTGTGTGTGTGTGTGGATGCTTATAGCATCCCGTGGATCCCGTTGGTACTTAGCGCGCGCACACACTCGTTTAAAATGCCCTGACAGTACACCTTAATGTTTTTTTCATTTCTAATTTATTGAACCTGACACTAAAGAACTTGACAGCAACAGAGAGTCGCCTGAAGCTGCATCCTGTCTGCGAATCATCTACATTTGATTAATATTATATTAATCTTTTCTCTCATTAACTTGTTCGTCTGGTCATAAACAGTAGCGCAAACAGAAGCTCAGCTGAAACACTTTCCTGAACGCTTTCCTAAACTTTTTATTGTAATATATTTGCCCTTTGGTGAGGATTGAGGATGATCATTACGCTGCTCTGGTAATATTTTTGCTCAAATATGATCTTGTAAAAGTAAAAAAAAAAATCATTAGATTACTTTTAAACGAATTTTCTTTCATTTTTGTTTTTGCACCAATTACACAAACCTCATGTGAGAATTAATTTCTAACCTTTTTCGTCGTTTTTGAAGTTTATTGACTATGACGCAAAAATATGTATTTATTTAGAGCAATTTTTTTTATTGTCGTTTAGATTTTTTTTCAAGTTTACTCTAAAACATAAATGGCCCGATGATCCACCGCCACCGATTTCTCATTTTAACATGATCTTATGTTCACTATGGTCCAGGCAGAGCTCAGAGCTTCAATAGCTTTTGTCTAGAAAACGAGACGGAATGGAAATGCTTCATTACTGAACGGTTTTTACTTTTCTCATAGAATTAGAAGTGGGTCGTTTGCGCCTGCGCACACACGAGACAGGAAAATAGCAGCCCAACTCTTCTTTTCTTGAATAGCCAGATGACCTCTGGTTCACCTTGGGGCGGCAGTCAGAGCCTTTAACGAGCCGACACACACACACACACACACACACACACACACACACACACACACACACACACACACACACACACACACACACACACACACACACACACACACGACAACAATCTTGGGGGAAAGGAGACATGATTCATGCAGAACGCGCTGCTTATGTACATGTACAAAATTTTCTTTTCTTTTTTTAATATTTCGTAACCAGTCCTTTGTTAAGGTGCCGAACATTTATTCTGTTAACCAACACAATAAATCTGAAATATGATGAACCATACAGCAGAGGTCTGTCTATACAATCACTTCTGTTTTTTTATTTTCATAATCAGTATCAGGAAACCTGCTCATGTCTATAAGATATAATTTATATTTTTTCAGAAAACACATTATTTCATTTATCATCTTTAATACTTTTTATTTGTCACAAAGGGATTTTAAAGTACTGCGAGTTATATTCAATATTATCCATAACAAAATCACACCAGCCGTTTAAAAAGAAACCTTCCGTAACCTTCTACTGTTTCTTCACACTCTCACTGTGTCTCACTGTTTCTGTGGTAGGACCCTAAAGAGAGCATGGGCTTTACCTTTAAGTAGGTATATTTTACACTGAATCTAAAAAAACAAAATTTCATAATAATTACAAATATTAAAATTACCGGGAAAACAGCGACACATAAATAATCAGTTTTTATATCTGAAAAAGTTTCCAGTGCTGTTCAGAGACATGGGAATGTTCACAAAATGTCGCAATAGGTTCTCTCTCTCTCTCTCTCTCTCTCTCTCTCTCTCTCTCTCTCTCTCTCTCTCTCTCTCTCTCTCACACACACACACACACACACACACACACACACACACACACACACACACACACACACACACACACTAAAGCCTGTGTGGCGGGGAAAGCCTCTGAAAAGGTCATCACCCATTAGCTAAAGACACTTGGCCTCCAGTTGAACCCACGAACTGCTCATCATCTGCCTGAAGAACTCCGTGCGTGAGTTTACATGAAGTGAAGATCGACCAGAAACAGCTGCTTTTTCTTTTAAACCCAAATGCACTGAAGTTAGTTTATGCAGTTAACTTTATTCAGGGATTATTCAGCGGATATAAACACACACACACACACACACACACACACACACACACACACACACACACACACACACACACACACACACACCAAAGCATTTGAAAAACTATAAATATTATAAATGATGAGTGTTAGATGATCAGTATTGCTTTTAGCTTTGATGTTTTTTGATGATTGTATTAATTTGTTGTTTGGAGATCAGTGCTCTAATTATTTGGGGGGAAAACAAACATTTATGAAAAGCATTTTAGTCACATTAGATGCAATAGCAACCTTTATTGACCACAATCACGTATAGCACCAAATAACACCAAGTGCATTTCACATGATTTTTCTACGCGTTTGATAAAATGAAACAGTCCGCGGCACAAAACCTAAAAGAAAAATCTCTATTTTTGTTGTTGTTGTAAGTTTCCTCATATTACAGCAGCCTATACATCTTTATATTAATTACATTCAAGAAAAACGTAAAAAAAAAAACACATGAATCTAATGATATAAATAAGCAACACTGTGCAAATGTTGGATATTTGATAGAATCTGTCCTGTTCAAATATTAATATAAAGACAATACGAAATAAACACTTAAGAGTCAGCAATATTAATAAATTTTGTTTTAAATACAAATAAATACACTGAAATAAATTAACATTTGTTTTGAATTAAAAGAAGAAAGTATGAAATTGTTTTTAGTCGCGCTCTGGTGTCCATGAAATGTCTTTCGAGTCTACATTTTTGTGAAGTCCTGGTCTCGCGCTGTATCATTTGAAGAAGAGGAGAAAGAAGAGGAGGATGAAGGTCGGACCTTGGTGTTGGGTAACCTGTGATCCTTCTTCCATTTCATTCTGCGGTTCTGAAACCAGATTTTGATCTGCCTCTCGTTCAGACACAGCGTGTTGGCGATCTCGATTCTTCTCCTTCTGGTTAAGTATCTGCTATAGTGAAACTCCTTCTCGAGCTCGAGGATCTGCTGCCGAGTGTAAGCAGTGCGGGAACGCTTCGGCTCAGAACCAAAGTTTGCTGAAAAAGAGAAATACATTTAAACTAATCGAATATCCACAACAACGATAGTTATTATTCCTAATGTGATGCATGTCGATGATAAACACGATCTTTGATCATTGTGTGTGTGTGTGTGTGTTGTGTGTGTGTGTGTGTGTGTGTGTGTGTGTGTGTGTGTGTGTAAAAAAATAACCGTATTTTTGAGACACAGTCAACAGTAGACACACAAAACACTTTAAACCTGGAGATTTTCAACCAGTGTGAGTGCAAATTAAGCATAAAGCTGATTATGACTGTAAATTCATGTTTTATTTTTTATACAATTCTTATTATTATTGTTATTATTATTATTATTGTTATTATTATTATTATTATTATTATTATTATTATTATTATTGTTATTGGTATTATTATTATTATTATTATTATTATTATTATTATTATTATTATTATTATTATTATTATAGTAGTAGTATTATCGATTAAAGTGTATAGCAAATGTTTATAATAGAAAAATGAATTATTTTTTATGTTTAGTACAGAAAATAAGTCACACACACACACACACACACACACACACACACACACACACACACACACACACACACACACACACACACACACTCGCCTGAATGATTATTTTGACTGCTCTCTGTTGAGTCTATGATTATTTTCAATTAAACTGATGTCCAACTGGACGAGTTTTTGGAACCCTGGAAAGATTTTAGTTTGAAGATAAAGCTGCTGTGAACTTCAGTCTTTCCAAACAAAGAAAATGCACTTCATTCACCAGTGTAAAACACTACAGACTCCACCACAGAGCTCATGTGATTAAAGTGACGACCATATACTCCTTTAGCAGGGTCTTTTTCCACCCGAATCTCAGATCAGTTCATCTCCACTGCGCAGAACAGAAATCTCATGATTAATAATGTAAAGCAGAAAAGCTCGTGATAGTCCACAATAATTGTTATAACCTTCATTCATAACTACATTTATATCTCTAATCATGTAAATTCAATCTGAAACCGTTTTATTTTCATTAACACAAGATGAACTCTAGTCCTGGTCTATTTAAGATACACAAATAATGAATGGTCTGAATTATTAATCACTGGATTTTTTGTGGGATCTCTTCAAATACTTTCCCTCCGCCGACACACACACACACACACACACACACACACACACACACACACACACACACACACACACACACACACACACACAAAGCTGTCCGCTCTATTGGCGCTGCTGTAAAATTTATGGCGGGTGTAATAGCCGGCGCTCGGTAGTAAATCCGCCTGGTGAGTGTGTCGCTTCAAAGGATTTCTCTCTTAATACCGTCAAACATCACATAGCCCGCGTGACTGGTGGGCTTTAATGGCAAACATAAAGGGAAAGTAAAACAGGGAAGGGAACATAAACAGAGGGAGATGAGGAACGAGAAGAATAAGAGTTGTTGCGTATGTGCTTCTTGATTTCTCCCCAGTACTGGACATTTAAGCGTTTTCCTGATCTGAGTTCAGCTGATCAGCTCATTTACAGCTAGAAGATAAGAATAAATGTGTTAGGACAGAAAAACACTAACATGCAGTAAAAAAAAAAGAAAAAAAAAAGAGCGGGAATAAAAAAAACAGGATGTAATCTAAACAATGATCATAACAGTGCAAAAAGAAATCAAATAATCTACAGATGGTTCTGGTTTTGCGCAGTTTCTTACCTGCACCGGAGTGGAGTTTTCTCATCCAGGGATACACCACAGGCGCTTTGCTGTCGGAGGGCACTTCAGGGGCAGTGGTCTGGGTGGCAGGGGCAGCAGTCGGAGGTGTGTATGTTTTTGCCCCGTGTAAATTCCCCCCGTGCTCAGGAATGCTTTCACACTCATATTTGCCCTCCTGGTAGGTGACACTTTGAGGATATAATAACTCCTGCTGGTAGTCGGCGTCGCGAGCGCGTCTGTAACATTCAGCACTGATGTAGTCATTTTGTGAATATTCTTCGCACGGAGGAAATTTAGGATCGATGTAGTTCGAGTTCATCAAATACGAGCTCATGATCATTAATTTAGGGAGGGGGAAGAAATAAATTTTCCTTCTTTGTGTCGTTTTACTGCTCTGTAAAAGCCCACCCCTCACAGCACTAAAGCGGAGCCTGCAAAGTTTCTTTGATCACGAGACTCGGCTCAGGCCAATAGCACGCGCTAGGGTCAAAATACCCGGATGTGGAAGCCAAGATTTTCTTGGCAAAATCCAATCCTAATGAAATATTATGCAAAGAAAAATGATAAATCACTGTGCCAGTTTATTTGTAGGAGCATCTCTGGGATTTTATGCCGCAGGCAGAATTTTATTGGAAATGTTCCTGGTTGCATTTTAAAAGGAGGCTTTTAGATCTCAGATCTGCTCTGCAAAAAAACGTTCCTGTCACATAATCAATTTATCATTGTGTAAACTAAACATTACACATACATATTGTGTTGTATTTTGATTCGAATTTATCCTGCAAACAGTGTTTTTATGCTACTTTAAATGGTTAGATAATAATAATAATAATAATAATAATAATAATAATAATGATGATGATGAAGATGATGATGATAATAATAGTACTACTACTAATAATAATAATTGTAATAATAATAAAAGTGAATTGTTGTTATACTATGTGTTTTTCCTTATTGTAAATAAAAAATATGTTTTAGTCAGTAAACATATCGCCAGCAGCAATCTTTAACCATATTCAAAATGGGATTCATATCTATATCTAAAAAATATTTATACACCTGTATTTATACTTTCTGTTCTTCATTAAATCTCACATCATTGGGTCAAACACACACACACACACACACACACACACACACACACACACACACAGAGAGAGAGAGAGAGAGAGAGAGAGAGAGAGAGAGAGAGAGAGAGAGAGAGAGAGAGAGAGAGAGAGAGACCCTGGGATAAGAAATCGCCCATGTAGTCCCGTAGATGCGAATTTGCGGTTGTCCGAAAGTCACACAAATTCGGTTCTACAGGGTTCATATAGACGACTTATAAACAAACAGCAGCAACCGAGAGCGCAAAACAATCTGTTCTTAGCACACATACACACACACACACACACACACACACACACACACACACACACACACGACATACTCGTTCAAACCTCGCATTATTACAGACGATAATTAACGCTATGTTGCATTTACACTACACCAACATGAGCCTCTGCAAAGATTAAAGAAAAATAAATATGTTTATAAAAACAAAAAGCCGAATGTTCTCACAGGGTAAAATCTTTAGAAAAAGAAAAAAAGCAATATTTTGACAATCATTCTCTCACCCTTTTCTCTGACCATCAATCTGAACAATCAACTTAATCATAATAATAATAATAATAATAATAATAATAATAATAATAATAATAATAATAATAATAATACAAATACATGTATTACTGTTTCTAAATATTTATAGATTGTTTTTTATAATTTAATCGCTGCACACGATCAATGTTTAGATCAGAATGTAAAATGTATATTTACACACCAAAACTGCTCATTATGGCGAAAACTCTCAGATCAGATGCATCTGTTTTTTAATATATGTCACCATAAATCTTCAATGCCATCCCCATCCCCCTATTTTACCTCCTCACGCCCCCCTTCTCCTCTCTCTTGCTGGGCACATATTTTAATATTAGACAGGGTGACCGACGTTTCACCCCGCCATCAGATCTGTTTCAATAGTTCACTGCCACGGAGTTATTGATGAGAAACCGTCAATGAAATTTGTCCCGATACAAAACGCCATTTGTCCTCCCTTCATCCTCACGACTCAATGTGGACTTAATATGCGTCAAGACCCTGATGCTTTCTGAAAGATGTTTGTCTGGGTTTAAGAGTTAATTTTAATTTCATGTTTTATAGATGAAGAGCTCACACGTTTAGCTAAACTGTAGTAATCTAAATCTCCAACAATCTCCTTCACTGTCCCCTGGAAAGAAAGAAATTAATACATTTGCTTATTTGTCTGTAGATATTTTAGTGAAATTTGTTACTCTGAGTGACGAGCTGCTTAAACAAAACAAACAAGCAAATATACAAATAAATGGAATTGTAATACTTATTATAATTTTATTATATTTATTAATATTGTTATTATTGCAGTAGTACTAGTAACAATGGAATAGTAATAAATATACAAAATGTGTTATGTAATATATTTTAGCTCAGACACAGAGGAGAGAGAGAGAGGGAGAGTGAGAGAGAGAGGGAGAGAGAGAGAGAGAGAGAGAGAGAGAGAGAGAGAGAGAGAGAGAGAGAGAGAGAGAGAGAGAGAGAGAGAGAGAGAGAGAGAGAGAGAGAATACGTTGTTTTGTTTCTGCATTAAGGCCTCGTGCCTTCCTTGTTAAATTACATTTGAAAATGCACTTCATCACAATGATTATGATTCGCAATAAAACGGAAAATCCATTTTAAATACAAGAACAATGCAAGAGCAGGTAAATCTAACACAAAGTACATAATCTGCAAGATAAAGCTCTCAAGATCTACCTAAAAATAGAGTAAATACTTTACAAATCTGTTTCACACATGCCAGTATTTTACAGAATCTAAATATTTTATTTCTCAGTTTTGTTTGTGCATTAAGTGTCTTGATGCAAAGATTTTCATCTGTTGTGAATAAACCTATTTTCAGACAAAACAGTGTCAAGTGCACAATTCACTATAGTTACAACTTAGAATTTATAATAAAAGAAAGAGACAGACGGAGCGAACAAACCTTAGACAAAGAATATAATCTCTCTTTTGTTAATTAACATTAACATCTTGTCCATTTGCATTGACTTTATGATCGACAAAGTGGTTCTGACTCTCCTGATGCTGTAAAAATCATCAACAGAAAACAGAAACAAGGAAACTGGAAGCATAACAAGATTAAATAGAGCATTTAAAGAACCTAATTGAAACACATTAGCTCGGGGAACACCACGAGCATTTGCTCAGGAAACATTAAATGAACATCTTCTGTAGAAAATATTAAATTAGTGTATTAATTAATCCCCCAAGGGTGTTGGAGGGGCTGTGACTATTTCATTATGAGTTCGGTTATTAACTTACAGCACCATTTTGAAGTTAAAAAGAAATCATCCAGGGAACCCTCTGTGGTCTTCTGTCCACTTGCATTGGCTTAACTCGAGGGCTTTTTTGTCACTTCTGCCTATAAACCATAAAACTTACTCTAATGGCGTCACGTGCTGCATGCTGGCCACTCACTCACACACACACACACACACACACACACACACACACACACACACACACACACACACACACACACACACACACACACACACACACACACACACACACACACACACACACACACTTCCTATGGGCTTCATTCAGGCTGCAAAAGTTTCAAAAAGTGGATAAAAACACGAACCCACACGGGTTCCAGCTCTGGCCAAGTGCTGAATGTTTATATTGTATCAGTAATAATCTTGTGTGTGTGTGTGTGTGTGTGTGTGTGTGTGTGTGTGTGTGTGTGTGTGTGTGTGTGTGTGTGTGTGTGTGTGTGTGTGTTTATTGTGGCCTGTAAGCAACGCTGCAGTGGTGAGTAACCTGCATAATTTATAGGTCATGACTTAAAATAATGTGTTAATGTGCTGAGTGTGTGTGTGCGTGTGTGTGTGTGTGTGTGTGTGTGTGTGTGTGTGTGTGTGTGTGTGTGTGTGTGTGTGTGTACTTGTAATGCCCTCTGTTTTTTTTTATATATAATTTATTTATCTTCACATTTGAGAAAACGTAAAGAACATTTTTTTTTATAATAAATCACTGTGGCTGAGGTTCATCTATAAATGTTTCATTTACCTTCACAAAGTAAGAATGTATTACATATTCAAATTCATTGCCCATTTTATTTGTAATAATTAATTTCCAGTAACATTAAATTTGTCGTACATTTAGCAATTATTATTTACATTATTTTGAATTCTTATTCATAAAACGATTAAACGTTATTCAGTTCTGGAATGAACATCAGAGTCAGGAATGCAACCAGTCAGATTAAAACATGTTCTCATTTCCCATCTGTTTCAATAGACAGGATACAACTGTCGTCGTTTTAGAGCCATAAAGTTTTATTAGGTGTCAGAGCCATAAAACGTTTTACAGGCATCTGTCTGTACTGTAAATAATTACAGAAGAACCGAAAGACAGCGCGAGGAAAAGTCTCACATTAGCCTTTCAGACCGCTTTAATATTGTTTTCAGAGATTAATTTCAGACCGTGTAACGAAATCGTGTGCACCTTAGTCTTAAACCCAAAATAATCCGGTTTTATAAATTGTTCATAAAGGAACAACATTGTTGAAATTCTTTTAGCAGACACCCTGGAAAAAAACCTGACACTTTGCGGATGTTATTTGGACAAGTGACACGAACGGAAATTACTCAGTGTCTCTTTAGCAGCTGAGCATCGAATTAACACACACACACACACACACACACACACACACACACACACACACACACACACACACACACACACACAAAGTGGCATTTTTAAATATTTTATTTAGTACAGGATTGGCATGTATGTTGTTAAATGCATTATTTGCACAACTCTATTTCCTCATATTTCCAGTAAACACCATCTGCTCTGTTAGTGACGTTCAAAAAACACTGTAAATCTTAAAGAATAAAGAAGATGGATAAAGTAAGCAGAGATTTTTAAGCAAATTTAAATGGAGGTAATGTGCACTGACCCCGGTGACATGGTGACTCACAGACATGTCTCATAGTAGAAGTTATGACGCGTTATAATCTCATAAATTAGACAAAAATACATCTTTGTACGTATATATTAATATATATCTCAGTATTAGGCTTATATCTAAGTGCTCCAGCACAAGTGACTCATTCTTGCTGTAAAAATGACACTAATGCGTTATTATCATCAGTAGGCTTCTGTTTGTTATCGTCCAGATTGTGGACATCATCACGCTCTCCAGACCATCTCAGCTTTATTTATTTATTAGTGTGAAGGAGGATTCATCACAAGGTGGCCATGTTCGTCAGCGTAACATTACCACAAGGCTTGTAACGTAAACGTTTCCTATTACGAACTAATTGGAAGGAGCGGCGCACGTGCACTTTAGGTTCATCTCCAAAGTTCAGTAAAAGTGAAACATGGCGATCTGCGTGTTCATAACGCAAAACTCGAGAGTAAATAAAATGCATACACACTTAGAAGAATTGTGTACTGGCCTGTGCATTTGCTTGTCTCTGAGGTGGCACCTATATATTGTTTAATATGTTTTTTTTTATAAACATAAATCCCAATTCGATCTCCTAGATATCCATGTTTCTACATAAAAACCATCTGCACCATCCCTGCAACATAGAGGTGTACAGGTGGGATTTTCTTCTCTGAGCGTTTAGCATTATAAAGATAAAATGTATGTTCTGAATCTGTTTTAGGTTAAAATTGAAGTATAATTTTATGTCTTTGTGTCTTTCTTCCATTTCATTCTGCGGTTCTGAAACCAAATTTTGATCTGCCTCTCATTCAGACACAGAGTGTGTGCGATCTCGATTCTCCTTCGTCTGGATAAATAACGGTTGTAGTGAAATTCTTTCTCCAGCTCCAGTGTTTGGTATCGGGTATAACTCGTCCTCGCTCGTTTCCCATCCGATTCTGAAGTTTAAACACAGTAAACACACAGAAGTCTAATTTTAATATTGGGGAATGTCAAATGGGCCACATGCAAGATTTAGACGTGTTGCACTGGTGCTGCTTTATTCCTTTTTTTATTCTAAGTCTAGAATATATTTAGTGTAATAGTTGGTTGAATTCACACACAAACATAAATAGTTGAATTCAGATTGTAATTAATTTTATTTGAACAAGGCGATGAATTTACACAAGCAGCTTTTAGCACATTAATCAGCTAAATGAACACAACACTGTATTCTGGTTACTCAGGAAACATCACTGTCGATATTTTACTGAAAAGCTTTTTATCAAGAGAAATAAAAACAACGTTGTATGGAAACAAAAAAAAACAAACAAACAAATACTGACAGTTTTGGACACGTGTGTTAAATACATATCAGCCCCTGTAGCTGTAACAACACCATGATATTTTATATTCATCTCGTTAAATGAGTCGCTTACAGACAAACACTGTATTATTCATCACTGCACACGTTCCAAACAAAGCTCCAAACACACTGAAACACAATCCTTTATTCTTAACTCGAAGCTTTTTTTCTAACACATTAGAGTGAAATTAATCTATTTTTATTTATTTATTCTATTTATTAAATTGATTTCGAGTCCTAACTCGGTTTGGTGGTTTGTTGTTTCCCTTATCCAATTAGACCACCATAAATTTGGTCGCGGATGGTCTCTTGGTCGCGAGCGGACAGTTTTACGAGCAATTGAAGCCTTTTGTCATAAAAATTTACGACCGTCGGTTTTATTATTTCCGAATGAGGTCTATAAAACTCGGGGAAAAATAACAATGAATGAACCAGGGGGAGGAAACCGAGAGAAAAACGCACGAAGGAGCGAAAGTGAGAACAGGAGAAAACTTTTTTGTTGTTGTTACCGTGGGTCGCGTGCAGTTTGGTCATCCACGGGTAGATTTGCGGTCGAGTGCACGAGAGCTGTACAGCTTTCACTTTCTTTTCCGGGCCGACTTTTGCTTTCTGTTCGACCTCGAACGCGTCGTCGTGACTCCCGGTGTCGGCGTGTGCGCTTTGCCGATCATACGGCGGTTCCGAGGCGCGGTCATAGTCGTCGTGGTGTTGGTGGTGTTCGTGGTCAGCAGGTGGACCGGAGCTCATCTCCCGCACGCGGCTACGGCGGCGGTGGCTGTAACGGGGCAGGGGGCGCGCGTTGCTCGCTTGCTCGATCGCTCGCGTGGACTTCGTGGGCGCGGTTCTGGGGTTTTGCGAAAGCGGACGCCGCGTGACCCGATTTCTTCAATCGGAAACGTAAGATGTCATCTCGCAAAGCTTTTGGGCTGGGTTTTTTTTTCTTGGTGTAAATGTGTATGATTTGTGTCTCGCATGAATTCTATAGGATTTAATCTAGAATTTATAGGAGAAAGTTTTTTTTTCACAGTCTTCATTTTCTATTGGCCAAATATAGAACGCTTCAAGTGGATCACGTGCTCGTTTCCTCCAGTCATACATTTAGTTAGATCGTGTCAGGGCTTTAGTAATGGAGCTGTAAAAACACAAGTTGCGCAACAGTGACATGGCAAACAAGAGCCAATAGCGTCACCTGGTGATTAAGACTGTATAGGACAAGAGATTTCATTCGGTAAATTCATTTCCTTGTAACGTGGAAACTTTTCTTGTGATTTTCTTGTAGACCAACCGCAGAGAAATAAAGAACTCAGACAGACGTCATGAAGTCTTTCGACAATTAAACAGCGATGCTTAGCCAGGAAATAAGTTTGCTGTATTCAGTACAAGTTTTAGATAACAAAACATTAAACATTATTAATAATAATAATAATAATAACAATAATAATAATAATAATAATAATAATAATAATAAAAATATTTATTTCTGAATGTTTTTTATTTAAAATGTATTTAATAATAATAGGCAGAGGGTATGGAATGCCATTGTTGTAAATTAATATTTTTCTCCTGAAAACGTGCCCTCAATATTTTCGTTCTGTTTCTCACTTAGTTTTGGAGATTTTTGCATTTTGAAGTAATTCCACTGCAGGAACAAATATAACTTTAGTAATAGTTTACAATTTCAGTTGTATGGTTTATTCACTACCAGGCTAATGTGTGATTATTGATATATTGCTTTCAATGGCATTTAATAAGTTTGGGTTTTTAAATATACTGAATTATTAAACACTAAACTAAAATTAGGTATCTTTAACCCCGAGCTTTAAATTTTACTTTCTCAACCTGTAAAGAATGTTACGATCTCAGAAATGTGGTTCTGACCTGCTTTCCGTGCATTTTAATAAGGTTCTGTTACAGTTTAACAAAAAACACCGAAAATGTAGAAATGTATAAATTCATCATGTAGTTTCCCATAATACTAGATTTTTAGTAGATGGAAATATAAAGAATCTCCAAATTTGCCCCCTTCCCCTTTATAGTTTTCTTATTAAGTGACTCCGTTTTGAATTCGACTCATTACGTTGTTATGCTTTTAAATATTTACATTTTAGTTTTCTATTTATTAAATCATAAAATCATTGAGTTTGGTTTTTTTTATTTATTATTTTTTTATTTATTTTAATGCAGCAGCGTTTTTATTCTTGTCTACATCCTAATCAGGATTATGGATCTATTTGAATGGCGAGATCATTGCATCCTTATCCTTATTTGTTTTCATTAAAGTTTTTTTTTATTATTTCCCCTTTTCTGAAAGCTTTAGGGCGTAAAGAAAATAATACTAATTCCACTAAACATTAGTTTGTGACTGGTGCACTGAATATTCCCTGCGATATGAGTGAAATGAACAGAGAGTTAGTTGCCTTTTCTTCTAGTTTTCCTTCAAGATTTATTTTTTTTACTTATTTCTTTGCAATTTAAAAGTCTCTGCTGGTCCACATTTTAAAGATCCTTCCAGTTTGTGTTAAAACGCAAATCTCGGCACTGATTACTTTTAAGCATGCATATTTGCATATTTTGTCCTCCGCGCGATTAGTTTGTCTAGTAAACATCTAAAGTCGTGAGATTTTGTTGTCAAAATGCACTTCATGAAGGTAAAGCCCGAGTAATTTGGACGCTACTTGCTTAAAATAGTATTTGTATATACTATGAATGTTTTATTTATTTATTTTAAATATTGACTTTAATCTTATTTGAAGACGCGTTTGGCTGCGGGTCATGTTAACATGTAAACAGAAAGTATGGACTCTGAATTTAAACATAATATATGGAAAGTGTACATAATCAAGACGACCTTAAGGTTTGACTTTCTAAAAATCATTTCAGGAATTGTAGTGACTGATGTGTCTTTCATGAGTTTCTGAATCTGATCATGCTTGTGCGATCGTAAATAACATACAACAAGTGACACAAGTTGAAGGATACATGTTGATGTTTATTTAAAAATGATACCTGTTCAGCAGGTTGTTTTATATAACCGAATATTTGCTTGGTTGCATGAACGAGACACAAAAATTATAGTCCATTTTTATGTCTTGTGGCGCTCAACAACAACTAAGGCAATGTCATTTCATATAAACACGTTTTCCATATATGCAAATGTATACATAATCGTTAAATATAACAATTTTTCAGCTTTCCATCAGATTTTAACCAGTAACAAAAGTCGACGGTAATGTCAACAGGTAGTTTTCTATTAACCCATTTTTCTACATGATGGATAAGTAAAGCAGAGATATACGTGGAAAAAGCCACACTTGTAGCGCATAACATTTTGTGAGGCAAAATTCAACAGGTAGTTGAATAGTTGTTTAAGGTAGTTGAATTGATGGGTAGTTTTTAACCATAATGTTCTATATTTATATATGCATGATATATCACACATAATATTGGCACATGTTTTAGGTAGTTTCATGTATGTACAACGTGCCTGATGCAAAAACAACAAAATCTACTCCTTAGTGTCATTAGTGGATTCTTCTGTATCCTCTTTCCGTGTTTCCTGTTCGCTCAGAGTGGAGCTCAGATTGTTCTCTTTCTTCCATTTCATCCTGCGGTTCTGAAACCAGATTTTAATTTGTCGCTCGGTCAGACACAGCGTGTTTGCGATCTCGATTCTTCTTCTCCGAGTTAAATATCGGTTGTAGTGAAACTCTTTCTCCAGCTCCAGTGTTTGGTATCGAGAATAAATCTGACGACCTCTGCGCCTGTCAGAGCCATAACCAACACCTGAGGAAAAGAAATGTGGTTAAAGTCAGGGAGAAAGAAGGATGTAGACATTTCTGTTCAGGTTTGTTAAAAAGTCCGTGTATTAAGAACAACTTGTTAGTGGTACAATGAAGACCAGCATTTTTAAGTTTCACTCAAATCTATTGATTCTGTAACTGTAACAACGCTGCGATTTTTTTTTCTTGGTTCTAATATTCAATTAACTTTCAATTTACGAACGACGAGTTAATTATTCAGACATTTGATTGTTTGTTTTGAGCAAAATCATTATCAAATTTATTCCTCTTATTAGCAGCTTGTCCACAAACAGAGCCACACAAGTCCACTCTTTTAGGGTTTTGTTTTGAATCTTATTGTTGCTTATTCTTTTGACCAAATGGGATTTTTCTTATTGATTGGTTGGACATTTACTGCCTGAGCGAAAGCTCTGTCCAAACCTTTATGGGGTAATAAAACAATAAAAACGCAAATTTGTAGTTGCGGTAGAAAAAAAAAGCGTTATGGTCAGAGAAGTTTAAGTTGCGTGTCTTTACATAATACACGAATAAATAAATCTCGTGAACTCACCACTGTGCGAGTTCATTCTTTGCATCCAGGGATAAATCTGTATGCTGCTGCTTTTTGGATCCTGGCACGCGCTTCTGCATTGCTCTAACGACGGCGAGGTGGTGAAGTCCTGCGCGAAGCTTTGTCTGCAACCGGAAATCGCGTCTTTGTCCGAGTAAAACGCATTGGATCCGTAGTCGTAGGGTGCACGGCTCGCGCCGAACATCACGTCTTCCTGCGGCGGGTAGAAGGGCGCGCGGTACATCCGGTTCGCCGCGCCATAGGACGACGGGAAATGGCGGACCACGGGGTCGTAGGCGCTCGAGTTGGACAGGGCCACGTTGGGCAAAACCTCGTGAGCTCCGGTTAAGTGGCACGAGAGGGACGAGTTTGTGAAATAGGAATTCATACCGTCCACTCTCTCACTCACTCACTCACTCACTCACTCTCTCACTCCAAACCTCTCTTCTTCTCTTTCCCTCCCTCTCCTACTTTCTATGATCTCTCTCTCGTTCTCTGTCTTTCCCTGTTTTACTCCCTCCCTCCTTCTAACCCTTCCTTCATTCACGCTTTCTTTCTTTCTATCCTATGCTTTTTCCTCGCAGATTTTTTTGTTTAATTATTTTATTCTGTAATTCCAGTGCTGTATGATGTCTAATTTATTTCGGGACACCAATAAAAGACTGCACGCGCGCAGCTCAACGTGTGTTTTCAAAGCATCCTTTCTAAGATAGACAGAGATGACTGGGTCAGCTGACCACATTTCATCCAATGAATGACTTGATTATGGAGTGAGAGAGAGAGAGAGAGAGAGAGTGAGAGAGAGAGAGAGAGAGAGAGAGAGAGAGAGAGAGAGAGAGAGAGAAAAGAGAAGCCAAGATTTTCTACCTTAACATTAGATTACACAGTTTTTGAAGATATTTTTTTTATTCAGCCTCTCTCTCTCTCTCTCTCTCTCTCTCTCTCTCTCTCTCTCTCTCTCTCTCTCTCTCTCTCTCTCACACACACACACACACACACACACACACACACACACACACACACACACACACACACACACACACACACACACACACACACACACACAGGGTTTTTTCTCTTGGCCTGATGGTATACATTTCCACAATATTTCTTAATCTCCTCCTCCGTTACAAAAAATGACATCAAACTGTTTCAGTTCTCAATAAAATGTTGATTCTCTTTAATGTAGCGTCATTATTTTGACTAATCTTCTTGTTCATCTTTCATTTATCACACCGATAACATCATTTAATAATGTACAGCAATATTAATGTACACAAATGTTGAGCCTCATCTGTTACTGCAAAACCGAGAAACGGGCGGACAATAGTTAATAAAGTCATAAATACTGTGATCAGTTCATAACGCAGTGGATGCGCGAGAGCGAGAAGTTAAACAATACATTGGACAATAAAAAATTACCAATACATTAGTTAAATAAAATGATAAAACTATGACAATGTTTTTAAAGTAATTAAAAAATAAGAATTTATTGAAATTGTTTTTATTTTCATACAGAAATGTGTACGTGCAAGTGCATAAAACATTATTATTATTATTACTATTAACTTTACAATTATACTATTAATATAATTGTTTTTGTATTTTTCTTTTAAAAATTTAGATTTAACTTGCTTTAATCCGAGCATTCTAATAAAGTGCGATTCTATCTATCTATCTATCTATCTATCTATCTATCTATCTATCTATCTATCTATCTATCTATCTATCTATCTATCTATCTATCTATCTATCTATCTATCTATCTATCTATCTCGCTCTTAGTATAATGTAATTATATAATGTGTTTAATCTTTATTGATTCCGTGTCTCTAGAGTGGTATTTAATTAGCTCGTGCGGCTGAACTAAATGAATCGGGGTTGATCTCATGGTGAACAAAAGCGAAAGTCTCCAGTCTTTAACACACTTTCGTGTCCGTATTGTACTGTATAATTGGTAAAAGTACCGCGCATACTTGGTGTGTTTGGTGCATACTTTCGTGTGTGTTGACTCCTTTTGTGCAGAAGGGAAATTTATAGAGAGGCAGAAGGAGGTTTATGGCAGTTTTACTGCTTAACGCCTGAGCTGAAAGTCATAAACCAGACAAATGTCAACTTTCAACAAAAGCGTCTTCACAAGCAGCGCAAAGACTCAGCCGTGCTCATGGAAAGGATAATAATCACATTCATTACAAAAAATTATAAT
Source organism: Silurus aristotelis (assembly GCF_946808225.1). Taxonomy (NCBI): domain Eukaryota; kingdom Metazoa; phylum Chordata; class Actinopteri; order Siluriformes; family Siluridae; genus Silurus; species Silurus aristotelis. The sequence continues at coordinate 11,591,863 of NC_139602.1, forward strand.
TACAATTTCTAATGTATATAAAAGGCAGCGCAATTTGTTTTTAGTTCC
>NC_139602.1:11592110-11599610 GCF_946808225.1 Silurus aristotelis
AATTTCACATATAAAATATAAAATGTCACTTTTTTTGTAAAGTTTAAAGTTCTTAGCTGCTTTATAATAAGTGTATTATTATTATTTTTCCAGGCAATAGTGATCTCTCTGTATACCTTTTAGTGTCATGTAAAAATCTCTAAAGCTGCCAATATGATTACTTTTCTCTACATCGATTTAGATGTAACCAGTTCTGGTTAAACTTGGTTTATTAGAATCTAGTTTATTCTATTAAGTCTACATAGCAAATTGTGCACATGTTATAACATTTAAAATGTAAATAAACTGTGCATCAAGGATCGGCCGTCAGAGCAACGATATACAACAAAACACTAGATGGCAGCATTATTTTCCTTTACTAACATGGGCGATGCTTCCAGTGTCTGGGGTCTGTTGACAAAATACACTGATATTCGATTAACTCTAACCAGGTCAAATTTCTATATTAAAAAAATGAATGAAATAAAATTAGTCTTTAAATGTTGTCGGTGAATAATCGGAATATTAAAGTGACCATTTTCTCAACTATAAACATCATTCTTTTGACACTATCGGAGACCGGAGAAGAGCATTTCTTTAAGATTCGTGAGTTGTTCAGTGTCTGTAGATTATTATTTTACGTGTGAAATGATTCTAAAATTAGAAACATCTTTATGAATCTCCTAAAAAGACGCTTTTCCAAATCCAGAGAGACAACATTAACTCAAGCCTTGTGTTTGTGTTCAATGTTGAAGATTTATCTGTTTATATTTTTTATATAATTAAAAAATAAAGATCTGACACCAAAAGATGTGGCAACAAAAATATGTGATCCCAGTTTGTCCAGTATTCTGTTTGTTTTTATGTGGTACAGGAAATAGCTTCAAGTAGTAAAGCGAATCGTTTCAAATGTCATATGTCGAATTTCATAATGCATAGTTCCTTGTGAAAAAAACAAAACAAAAAAACAACAACAACACAATTATTCAGTACACTTGTTATTATTTCAGGACGCTTGTGTCGATCGTGTTTTACGACTGTGTGTATATAATATATATTAAATATATAGTATTATAAAAAGCTGCATTATCAAAACCAAACACATGGAAAAGCTCTGGGTGCACGTTCAGTACTTGATATTTAATAACGTAAGTTCCGCATAAATGTAAAGCTTCTTTCTTTTTTCTCTTTAGCTTATTTACATATACAATTGATTGTTACAATAAAATAAATCAATATATAGATGACAAACATACACATTGTGTGAGTCCGTATTGAAAAGCGTTGCATTCAGTAAAGCATAAAAAAATCCGAATGGTGACTCACCAACACTCACGAGCTCAACATCGCTCCAAATGAAGTCATTTTATCCAGATATTCCGTCTTTTATCGACTCTGATTTAATAAGAGCCAGTGCTGGAAATTCTTTGTACCACAAACCTTGATCAGTAAACGAGGCTAGCTCTTCAGGCTAAGTCTGAGGATGAAATGAGGGAAAACCTAAACTAGCCCAATTTCTAATTGTTCCCCTTGATTGATTAAAATTAAGCTCCAATAACCACTGCATGCTCCTCTTTTAGAGATTGAGAGTGAATCTGAGTCACCAAACCAAACGCCAACAGCATAAAGTTCATGTTCACGGAGAGTAGGTCACGTGACAAGCTCTACCCAATCCCTTGCTTAGTTCAGTCGTAAAGTTTTTATTACTTTAGCTGTAAATTTACCACCAAACATCCAGGAATGTGTTTCTCCCCCTTCCAACCCTGAGCTGTTCACTGAGCTCGCAGCTCATATACGCAGATCTCTACATGTTCAGCGCTTCACTCAGCTCATTACCTTCTCAACTCTCTCCATACTTAACTTTAAACTCCTCAGCTCAGTACACACACTGCACATCCAGCTCTGTTTACCATGAAAGGCTCGTACAAGAACAAATATATTGCTAATATAGGAGTAGTATTTGGATGATCCGTTTCTAAAAAACAGAAATAAATGTCAGAATATATCAGAAATGACCTCAGTTACATTACTGAATAAAAAAGGAATCTTATTTATATAGCTGATAAGTTGATTAAAATATTCGGTACTGATGAAGAAGATTCTTCTAATAAAGCTCTTAATTCTCGATTGTAATAAGATTTTCTTTATTATTAAACCGTCTGAGTTTTTAACTTTTTTTTTTACTAATTTGAATACTTGGAAAAATGCATCACATTTTTTTCGTGTTTAATTGATCACAATTTTGAGTCGTGTTTAATTTTTTTTTTTAATTTTACTAATTTTTAAGACCAGGTTCAATTTCTATTTTTGAAGACGGATGAGTTAAGAATACAATCTAATATAACATTTCCGGGCATGTCTATAGTCAAACTTTGAGTTATATAATATATTAATTTAAAACAAAAGAAACAGAACTATTAACTTAAGATGACAAATGGGACAACGAAAAGGTAATTAATAGATAATAATTGATTACATAATTAAAAATACATAATAATAGTTATTTTATATATATATATATATATTTCAATTCCTGAACCTGTATAAATAATATAATAACTTTAGACATTCTCGGTTGTAGCGTTATGAGAATAGTCAGATGATGATAATCTTAGCGCTTATTAGCTTGTTGAAATGTAGGGACTCAAACTGGAGCTAAAAAATATATAGTTTTTTCCCTTTTTAGACGTTAATTAGTTTATTGTCCACCAATAAAGTTTACAGGCTTTTACAACCTTTTCAGGACGCTTCATTCACTGGCATAAAAGTTCAAAGATCTGACGAATGGAAAAACATCTCAAACAAATGCCACTTCAGCGTGGAAGGAAAACTTCCTGAAGTTCACTAGTGAAGTAAAAACCATTTGTGCAGGTAAAAGAAGTTTTATTTTGTATTGTTTTTACTTATATTATGATTCCTATTTCGTTTGAAAGGTGGAATGGACCATTGTCATATTTAACTGGTGAAAATGACAAATTGTGCAAAGGCCAATTTCTTAAGTTAAAGTTTGTAAATCAGTAAATATAAATTATATTTAATGCAATTATTACACTTTAAACGACACTAGATATGTATGCATATGTTTTATATTTAATGTTTTAAATCTATCTATCTATCTATCTATCTATCTATCTATCTATCTATCTATCTATCTATCTATCTATCTATCTATCTATCTATCTATCTATCTATCTATCTATCTATCTATCTATCTATCTATCTATCTAATAGTAAAATCATTGCAGAATTAACTGATTATTTATTGCAATAAATATTAAAAACAGCCATGTATTATTAGTTAATATTCCAAATCACTTTTTCGGTTATTCTAACAGGAGAAATGTATCTAGTTTGTGTGACTTATTATTATTTTCTTTCCTTGCAAATGCTCATGCTGCGACTGTTAAATCTTTATGTTAGATGCTTGTGTTTGTACCAAGAACAATAGAAGAACATAATCATGTGCTGATATGTAACTAAATGGTTGAATATTCGTCACGGGGGTCTGTGCATGTGTGTGTGTTCTCCATATCAATAATCTTGCGATATCGTTCTTACACGTCCTGGTGTCAGTGTGACTGATCTTCCCGAGCTCGTGCTGGCGAGACTGAAGAAGAACGAGTGGATGAGACTTGTGGAGTCGTGGACAGCTCATAGACAAACCTAAGAAGAATGAAAGGTTCTCACGGACTATTCTTGTAATAAGCCTGCAGTTAATAGCAAAATATTTCATGTGTTCATATGGTTTTTTTTTTGTTGAATATTTTGCGATGTTCTTCCCTTTACAGATTTATACATTTTCTCCAGCGTTCATCAACAACAGCGCAACATAGTGATCTTTACATTCTCATTTCATTACTGACAAACAGAAATACGGTTTTATTACACGCAGTAATCTGGAATTCCTGTTGTGTTCATTCATTTACGTTTTTCTGATGCACTGTTTTGATTCAGACTCTTTTTTAACACAAATATATACTGCAATATCTATTTTAGGATTTATTTAAAAATCCTCAATGTAAAAAACTCTCGTCTAATAAAAAAGACAAACCAAAGAACATGGAGCCTGAGAATTTTCCCAATGCTCAAAACTCTTATGACAGGTAAAGGTTAAGGAAATAAATAAAATAAAAAAACCTCTAGAACGTCATTACTTTGTAGTTTTTTTTTTTTTTTAAAGAAATTTGCGAAATACATACGGATAAAGATAACTTACATTTTAAAGACTTTAAATTATTGTGAAGTTAAAACGAATAGACAGAATATCATAAAATACATAATATATGTAGTTTTCATGTTTTTGTTCTACCTAAATAAAATAGTTGTGCACTTTATAAAAACCGAAACCATTTCTATATTTTCTATGCTTCAAAATATTGGATCTTCAGCTCGCTTCATATTCACTACTCGACCTTTGTGGCATCGAATTGTTAATACATGGATTAACAGCGACATCTATTGGTCATTATATTTACTGCTTGCGCAGTCTCCGTAGCGTCCTATTTATCTTATTATATAGACGTGTGTTTATTTGAATACTTTATTTGATATGAACAACATTTTAAAATCAGTGTTACACTGAACAAAAAGTCTAAAAGTCGCGTGCCTGGTATTAACACATACACACAGTCACACACTGTAAATGTATTGATTACATTGATTATTCTTTAATTCGTACTTTTATTTTTTGTTTATTTTTTCAAATAATTACAACCAATTATTCATCAATAATGTTTTCATATTTGGTGATTTCTCTTGAATTTTGCTTTAGTAGAATATATTTATTACTCTCTCTCTATCTCTGTCTCTCTCTCTCACACACACACACACACACACACACACACACACACACACACACACACACACACACACACACACACACACATATGCAGTTTGCTTATTTTCTAGCGGTTCGTCCCAGTATAAGTAATTTTGAAGGTTTCTTACGTGCCTCACGTTTTCAAATGAACTTATTTATACATTTTTAAAGCACTGAACATTAATAAAGTGATATTCGTCAGTAACTTACAAAAACAGATCCGTAACGAATCGAAATTTCAGGAAAGTTACCATTAACTGCACTGAGAAAAATTGTATTTTAAGCTATTTGAATATATACAACAAAAAGATTGATAAATAAGTAAACCTTGAGCGTGTATATGTTGTAGAATCGCACTCACCCTGGGAAAAGGCACAGATTTAGGCATTTGGACCCCCTTCTTCAGGAGTGTGATAAAGGAAAACAGTATGGACGCGATTTTCGTGGAATAAAAACAAGTGCAATAACCCCATTGTAACCATCCTCCGTGTCGCCTCCAATAAAAACAATAAAGTAATTTAGGCCAGACGTCTAGCCAGTTCCGTTTTGTTTTGTTTGACCCCCCGAGACAAACAGCGCTTCCGAATCAGGGTCGTAAAGTTGCATTGCTCCGAACGGAAGGTTCTGACAAGATACAGCTTTAACATCTCTTTACATCCTGCCATTACTGACCAAAATACAAATATTTCTTCTTGCTTTTTTTCTCCGGGCAAAGGGCACAAGTCGACGGAAAGAGTGCAGAGATACAGAGATACAGAGATACAGAGGTACAGAGATACAGAGGTACAGACAGACAGACAGACAGACAGACAGACAGACAGACAGACAGACAGACAGACAGATAGATAGATAGATAGATAGATAGATAGATAGATAGATAGATAGATAGATAGATAGATAGATAGATAGATAGATAGATAGATAGATAGATAGATAGATAGATAGATGTTGATGCTGTTTTCAGTGTAAAAAAGCTGCAGAGTTTCGACACTTTACTCCATTTGCTTTCCTCCTCAGCGGAAGTAAAGATTTAATACAACAATGCAAAGATATAAGAATGATTTAACTTTAACACAGATGGTTCTTTAATAACATATTGTATCTGTACAATAAAAAAGGAAACAAAATGGGGAAGTAAAAGGTTAAATGTTTCGCATTATAAAGTTAATAGAATGTTATAATTTTTGGAAGCATAATATTTATTACAATAAAGGGTTATTTATAATGATATTATTTGGTTTAATTGAGGTTTTGGTTAAAAAATGTTTTCCTTAGCCACTAGTTGCATTGAAACATGTCTGGGTTCATTTTCTTCATTTTCATTCGCCGATTTTGAAACCAAATTTTGACTTGCCGCTCCGTGAGAACGAGGTCGCGTGCCATCTTATAGCGACGGTCCCGGGTCAGGTACATGCTGAACAAGAATTCCTTTTCCAGCTCTAAAATCTGATATTTAGTGAAAGGACAACGCTTCTTTCTTGTCAACTTTGCACTTATCCAACTGACCACGGGGTTATCTGGAGAAATAATTGATAACAAATAAATCATTATTATCCTGCTGTTTTTTAACTCACTTCTTTACTGCTTTTGTCTGATGTCCATGAGTTAAGATCAATTTTAAATGTATCCTTTAATTATTTACACAATCAAAAATAGGCTGATTATTAAAAAAAAAAAAAACTTTTACTTTAAATCCTTTCTTTAGCAAGTCAATTTGTGTTTAAACAGCAATAGAGGACAAAAAAAATTATAATTATATATATCTCATAAAAACAAGAATGTTCTTTATCGGCTTTAAAATCCGCCAGTTAACCAAAAACTGTGTTTGTGCTTTTGTAAGACTTTTAATTGGTATGAAAGAACAATAAAAATATAAATTGTACTGATACGCTGTGCTTGTGTGTGCTTGTGTGTGTGTGTGTGTGTGTGTGTGTGTGTGTGTGTGTGTGTGTGTGTGTGTGCTTGTGTGTGTGTGTGTGTGTGTATGTATGTGTGTGTGTGTGCTTGTGTGTGTGTGTGTGTGTGTGTGTGTGTGTGTGTGTGTGTGTGTGTGTGTGTGTGCTTGTGTGTGTGTGTGTGTATGTATGTGTGTGTGTGTGTGCTTGTGTGTGTGTGTGTGTGTGTGTGTGTGTGTGTGTGTGTGTGTGTGTGCTTGTGTGTGTGTGTATGTATGTGTGTGTGTGTGCTTGTGTGTGTGTGTATGTATGTGTGTGTGTGTGCTTGTGTGTGTGTGTGTGTGTGTGTGTGTGTGTGTAGATGATTTTGATAGAATTTCTCAACATCTTTAACATTTTGCAAGAAGTGTCTGATGTATTTTTTCTACTTTCCTCCACTATGGATTTTATAACCTCTTTATAGCCCCGTGTTTATTAAAGTTAAGTCCTGTGTGGAATTTGCTCTATAATTAAACACTTTAATATATAAATATGAACTGCACATAGCTGACAACTCAATCCCCATGTATCGCCTTTCAAAGTGTCCGATTAGCCTCAGTGCATTAGAATCTTCTGCATGGTGTCTATCTATCTATCTATCTATCTATCTATCTATCTATCTATCTATCTATCTATCTATCTATCTATCTATCTATCTATCTATCTATCTATCTATCTATCTATCTATCTATCTATCTATCCATTCCTTACTAAACTAATATATATCTGATTTGATTGTAACGATAAGTGACACAGTTATGGACACAT
>NC_139602.1:11604610-11655956 GCF_946808225.1 Silurus aristotelis
CAGAGGCGAGACGGTGGTTTATTTCAAATGCCATTACCGGAAGAAGGAGACGAACGAGAGAGAGAGAGAGAGAGAGAGAGAGAGAGAGAGAGAGAGATGTAGGTAATTTGAAATAAATTAGTCAGGGACGCCCTTGATGAAGGCGAACTGACGTAATCAAGGCAGTTTCTTGTTGCCGAGGCAGGAAGTTGAATCCCAACAACATGAAACTACCTAAACCACGCATCAGCTGGAAGGGATGGGCTCTCCAGTCACCGACTTTCAGACAAAGACAATTAAAATAAGCATGGCTCAGATAGCTTCTTTCACATGCAAAGCTGTAGCCAGAAGTCTGTTTACCAAATATACACCAGCAAAAATCTAATTAAGTTCATGCCATCTAACAATATCATCTCCTGAATGAAGTAAACTATTAATTATATGATATATATTTTATTGAAATAGAAAACACTTCTACTAGAGAGATAGCACTGACCTGTCAACATAAAACACAACCAGCCCGTGCATCCATGATTCTCTTTTAATCTCAGGCAAAAGCGTTAAAATGCCGTCACTGATTGGTTTGTGTGCAACAACGCGTGTATGCAAGTGCTAAAAAACACATTTAATTCAAACATTGAACATCTGGATATTCTCATATATGAGTTCTGCAGTCGTAGATTGTAAAAAATAAACAGAATTGCATTTATTTTCAGTAAAGGATCACAACGTTAAGACACAAAACACATCAGTATCACGTGCAAGACAATCAAGAGAAGCATTTTCATTCCACAAGCCGTCAACTGCACCGCCTACTAAAAATCGAATTGCAAAAAAAAAAGCAAAAAACAAACCTAGTGCATCCTGACAGAGCAAATAAAACAGCCCAATGTTTTAATTTTCCCGCCACAGCAGACGTCAAAAATTGTCGATAAACCGTAGCAATGAGACGATATAATCAATATTAAGTGCCTATCGGTGATGAACGGCCATGAAGTCCAGTGTGTCAGCCCAAGACAAAAAAAATGCCAGTGTCTTTGCCCAAGATCTTACCTTTCACTGCGTCTCTGTGCTACTTTTACACGAGTTACTTCTTCCCCATACACTGCGTTGCTTCATCCCTCGCCTCGCAATGTTTAAAAAAAATCCAGCCATCACAAAGTAAGATCCTGACTCGTCCTACAGCATATGAAGCGGAGAAGCGCCTCTCAGTTGCCCAGCACAGCAAGCACATCAAGCCCATCCTCCTCCCCAACCTTAAAAACACTTTTACTGCGGCAGCACCACATTGTAATTTGCAGATCATAAAAGCCAGCTCAGGCGATCCGGATCTAATACAGTGACACTGATATTTTATGAGTCTGACTTATTATGGTCACCTGGCTGATATTTAAATCAACGTTATGGCTTCACTTACAATTCAACCCTTCTCTCTCTCACCGTCTTTCTCTCTTTTTTCTTCTCTTTGTCTTGGGCGTTTTCTTGGACAAAATCTAATCGAAAATGAAAAAGGTGCATTGATTTTTTCTTTACTGCAATGTCTCCTGGGAAGTTATTAGTATTATTTAAAATAACAACAGGAACTAGAAATCTGATGTGTGTCATTATATAAAGCAGATTTACAGCTAGATTGAAATGAAGGCTGCATGAACTCAACACTGCGGGTTTCTGGCTGTGTATTGCAGACAATATTTATCTTGTAGAGTAAATGTGTGTGTGTCATAAATAAACGACAAGCCATTAGAGTTCTCTTCAAGCACGTGCGCTATTGATATGAATGTTTGTTTGGAAAAACCTGTCCAGCAAAGGTCTGAACTGTTGCAGTCTGCAGTCATTTCTCACAGCTTTACATGCCTAGACCGGATCCTAATCTGTAAAGTGCAATACTATTCTTGACCCCATGGTGACGCTCTTCTCTCGGTGAAGCCAAGCGCGCCCTTTCAAAATACAACCACTGCTGAACATATAGTTAGTGTTTAATATAATATATATTTTTTTGTATTAAACCACAAATTTTATTTACTAAATGAATTTCTTTGTGTGTGATATTCCGGAGTAGAATTACTTGAGTAGAATTACACAACTGATCTTTAGGACAACATCTAACACACTCGGCAGTTTAACTATGCATGTCTTTTCTTAAGCTGTTTAGAGTCAATGAGCAATAAGAATTGCAAAAATATTCTTACGTGAAGTTTCAATCAAATTCTAATGCACTTTAATTCAACATGAGAAATTATAATATAAAAAATGCTGTTTAAAATGTAATTGTTTAATTCAGAACACGTTGTAATGTTCACTAAAATTATGAAGCCCAACGTCAATGTCCTCTCATTATAATACATCATTTTGTAATTTTTGGTTTGTTTGCTGATTTAATGAATTAATTATCATGGTTTAAGTTCTCTTACCAATGTTACACACTATAATTATTTTATTTCTTTATATTATGATAAAGAACTTCGTTTGTTTTGTTATATTATTATTAGCCCATTTTCTAATTCACTTTCAGATTTAAGCGGTGTATAAATAAGTTAATTAAAACATTAAAAATCTTGAAAATCTTAAAAATGACACATTTCCACTTATACACACAATTACACAACTCCTAAAAAAACAGAGACGAGTATTTTCTGAGGTCTTTGGATAATTATTGTCGATGTAAAACCATTCACACCAAAAGTCTAAGAATATTAGTTTCACATTATCAACCAAAAAATTAAAATATATTAAAACTTAACAATGGAAATATATTTTTTTTTATCTTAAATACTGAATACTCAATACTCATATAAAAAAAAAAATAACTTTATTTATTTATTTTTTTTAGCAAAAGTTAGGTGCATATCGCCCCCCCCCCCTTTTTTTTTTCTTCAAAGGGACCAATGCATGTAAACAATGCGAGCCAGATGGACAATGCCTTGTGATCATTGTTAAGGCCATTGTGGCCTGGTTGAAGGCCAACATTCAGTCTGTACCTAAAAAAAACCCCACAAGGATGGTTATCAGAGACACAGACTTGACCTGAATAAAAAGCAAGATGCTTTTTACATGCACAAATAAATAGTAATGAAGAAAAAAATCATGATAATCAGGGTAAAAGTTGTTGATATCTGGAGCTTGTGTAAAGGATTGACAGCATACCAGTGTGATTGTTACCGCCTTATCACTGACATTTACATTAATGCAAAACAGGCACATCAGATTTATATTTCTAATTTATTATAAATGCTACAGCTATTTAAATTGATGTTAGTGTTAAAGCTATTAAAGATCGACAGTATTCCTCTAAATTCTTGTTTTCTGTGCAGGAATTGTTTCTATAATACACTTCACCTTGGTTGATTTCATGTGTAGGCAATTGTTCACTGCAAATCGTTTGACCTGTGAAGGTGTTTTAGATTGAGTCCAAGCTATAGGCCTCGTTAAAGGTTTGCAGCGAATGCATTTTTCCATATTCCCACATCATTAGTTTTTCAGTGACACAGTCTGATTTCCTCCCTGAAACGTATAAGGAGGTGAAACCAGTAGCTGTACAGTGACCTGCTTTGGCACTTTTCACCCACGAAAGACTTTTTCCCCCAGGGGATACACGTGGTGGGCTTTTAGTTCCACAGCAAAGCGACAGTAAGCACTTATTTTTGTAAATCCAGCAATATTTTGGACTAAAACAATATGCAAGTCATTATGAAAAGTTTTTCCTTACAAATCAAAGTCTCATTTTTTTTAGTTAAAGGCAATTACTTGTGTAGCAGAATGCCTGGTTTCCATGGAAACGTGCTGAAATATTTTAATGAAAAAAAAAAAGACACGTGCGTGATTTTTATTTTTTTTTATGACTTAATTTATTCATTCTTTCTTATTTATACTCTGACGATGTGTAATTTACACTGTCATTTTTGTTTCTTAACATTTTCAAGATTTATAACAAGAGATTGGGACAAAGATTGCATTGCTTATATATGATATATAATGACAAAAGCAAAAATACAATAAAAAACAAAACAAAAAACAGGGAAGGCCATACAGAATAAAAAAAACATGGAAGAAATTGCAAAGTGGTCATAGCTAGAGATTAAACCAGATGCTGAATTATTCATTAACATACATTTGATAAAGAATAGTCACAAATTAGTGAGAAAAATATATTTGACGTAATACAATACTAAGAGAAACTGAACAGCAACTGCACGGATTCTCACGTGCCCAAATTGCCAGAACGGCACCAAGGTCGAGAAAAATGTAATAAATGTCATATAAAGTCTTTGCAATATAACACCAGTGAAGTGAGACCATTAGAGAGAATCCTTCCTCTCACTTTCATTTATCTAATCGCATTTCTTCAAACATTCTATCTGAGCACCTGGTCCTTTGCATTTACAGAGAAACCGGATACTTAATCAAAAATGTTCTAGAAGCTTCTTTGAGATTCAGACCATCCATCGCATTCACCGCTAATAACTGCTCTTTCATCAACACACTATCATGTAAACACAATATCACTAAACACAGTGTGGCGTCCATTGGCCCACTTCTTTACTCCTAAAGGAGAGGAGCTGGAGAGGTTTTTCTGCTTTCTGTGCGGAGTAAGAGCGCCATCGTGGTGGCTGTGCGTTGTAATTACAATCGATACGTAAAGGAACTCATGTATCTCATGTATCTCATAGAATTAATAAAATCTGTTTTTTTAATTTATTTAAATTCTTTAAACCATACTGAGGATCCTACTACATACATTATATATTCCGTTACTGTAAATCAAAGGCTGTTATACTTGTTATGTTTCTGTAATTTACTTGTTTTTAAAAAATGAACGACACATTCCAGGGTTATTCATTTTAATGCGTAGTCTATCTTTTTTTTCTTTTCTTTCAACTAACATTGTAAATTTAAACGCTTTTAAGCCTTTAAACATATTTGTACACATTTATATCCTAAAATGTAATTATTGCAAGCTGTCTGTTTTTCTCCATAATGTAAATCATTTTATTAAAAATAATTCTAAAAAAAGCTTGTGTGTGTGTGTGTGTGTGTGTGTGTGTGTGTGTGTGTGTGTGTGTGTGTGTGTGTGTATCGCCAGATCTTTGACCAGTGAAGGTCACTAACACGAACCCTTGTTGTCATTCCGGTTTCGTGGCTTTATCTCCCTGCTTTCCCTTCCTCCACACTTGGCAGAGAAGGTCGTGATGCTGTTCGTGTTGTTTATTCTGAGTCCGAACATGCAGTTAAAATAGCACTCTCTCTTCACACCCAGCAAATTTTACTGAGGAGCTGAAATTACATCTGAGACTCGAAAGTGTCTGGAAGCTGGTTTCTAATACGGTGTTTAAGCACTAATGCTCTGAAGATGCAGGTTATTACAGGCCTTCATTGCGTTATTATACCAAATACCACATTTCAGAAAAACAGAGACTTTTAAATGCTACAGATATTCACTCATAGTTGGTTTAAATATAATTTCTTCATGACTTGACTCATTATATTTAGCTTCATTTATAAATCAGAAGCCACCATATGCAGCCATTAAATTACAGAAATCCCCCAAACAGTTTCTTGCATCACATAGAATATACTTTATGATAAATTTAAAACTCTTCATTTTTAGATCACTGTTTAAATATTTTTCTATTTGTTTTTTGTTTACTTATTCTTATTTATTTCAAATAAGACAATAGATGAATAAATTAAAAAATAAACAAATATTTAATGCAAAGCGATGTCACTCATTTCCACAGTTCTTTAATCCATTTAAAGTTTTAATGAATAGCAATTTAATCTGAGCGTAAACACCGCATGCAGAATGAACACTACATGAACTCACTGTGCATTTTACATCAAAAATTCCAAATCGTAGTTAATTTTTATAGTAAGAATAGAAAACAATGGTCTCTTTTGCCCACAAATTCTGCTTTTTTATTTTAAATACATTCACTGTAAAGATATTGCTATATATATATATATATATATATATATATATATATATATATATATATATATATATATATATATATATATACTATAAAGATAAGTATTTTAGCCACGATAACGCGTAGTTGCCTCAAAATATATGTCTAAATGCTGAAACATGTATGGACTTAAATAAACAGAAACACTTGCATTAGTTTCATTCTGATAATAAGAAAAATTGTGCATAACCTCAGCAGTCCTCTAAAATCATTGTTAACATGTCAGTTACGGAAGAGTTATTAAATTGCACGAGATCAGAATGCTGTACGATTTACTTACAAATGCGATCTAATTAAAATAAAACATTAATGAATGTAGATGTAGCTGGTGAAATTCCTCGATTTTGTCTGGAGGTCTCGACGTTAACTAAAGCTCGTTGTTGATCTCTGCTTAGCATAACCACGACACACCAAATCTCGAATATCAGCCTCGGTGAAAGTAGCTAATCTCTTTTAGATGGTTCAAGAACGAGCTGTTACGCGTGTAAACGTTTTAATGGCTCCTCCTTTTCCGGTACGTCAGTTCTTTGGAATAGTACGAAACACTTTCTGATAAAAGAAAAAGCGCTTCATCTTTAGGTAATATAATGATTAGTCAAAAATAAATTCAGTTACAGGATTAATAATATGAAGTTTGAGAATAATCCAAACAAAATTTGTTAATTATTTATTTATGGGACATTCGCGCTTTGCTTCACAAACCCTTTCCATCTTTTTTTCGTGTTTGACCTTGACTAACACACCCACGCTGTCTTGAGAACGGCCTGTTTATTAGCAGATCAGTTGTATTGGGAATGATAAAGCAGGACAAGCAACAAATATCCTTGACAGGTGTGCTCCAAGACCATAGCTGAGGACCACTTTAGTTGCTGTAGAAAAAGAAAAACATAATTCATGCTAATGCCCAAAAAGCTTACTCTTGTGAAACATCAGCTGCCACGTGCGAAAAAAATAGAAAATCGTACATGGGCAACATTACTTCTTGTTCACCTGTTTAAAAGCCACCTGGGAAAATACTATGGCCATGTGGAGGCACAGTTATCACCATTAGAATAAACAATATTACCCTAAATCTAACCTCAAATCACATCTTTAATAATACTTTTGGTTGTACACAATGAATACACACTGAATGACTAATATAGATTTAGATCTGCAGCAGGATCATTGTGTTATCTCCAAGTTTATCTTTGTTCTATACATGCTGTTTAGCTTCAAAAATGGGTTCTACTTAAAAACCTTTTGAATTGTGAAACACTAAATAGAGCATTTAAATAGATCCCCTTGGGCACCCAAAAGCCTTTCAGGGTTTTCATGTTTCTAAGTTGGTAGTCCACTGGATTGTCTGATTATATTCCATATGTAATAACCTGGAAGTGCTTTTGTTGTTGAGTCTATTACCAAACATAACTACACACTACTACAAATAAAAAGGTTTGTACAGCTTATTAAATACGTCTTGTTAGGATTTTACAGCACAAATAGATTTAGTAGGCAGTTTGTATAAAGCAAACTAATTGTTACAAAGCACTAAGTGTGAAATTTCATTTTTAACTTAAGAAGTTAAGAACAGCTGGTGCAACCCAATCCAGACATTGCTGCTTTATAAGCAGAAGCATCATGTAGGAGATGGGAATAAAAAAAGCCTTGGCAAGCTGCAGGAGAAAGAGTATACAGTCATGAAAGAGCTGTAGTGCCTCAGCAGGGGACAAAATAAATGCAAATTATTTGTCCTTGTGTTTACTCATTTACACACATGCAGAAAGAATGTGTTTTTTATCGATTTCTGTTCTTTCCCTTACATTTTGTTCTGTCATTGCTTTTTTTCATTTCCTACTTTTATGTAAAATGTCAGAAGACCCAGGTGATACTGACATCACGCACATATTACACACAATAGTGCCATGATGACATTATACTATAATAAATATATGTACACAATCATGTTATAATCCACTCTTTTTCTTCCTTTAGTACCATGATGATGGCTTTATTTAAAGTTGATACATGATACATCTACCTCAGATGAATGTTAGCCAGATGTGCAATGAGTTATTTCACAGCCTCTCTGTGGGAATCTGAATCCAGGCTCCTACCATTTGGTCCATGAGGCCCTGGGATTTGTGAAACTTTTGATTTAAATGTTGTGCCCCTATTTTGTGTCTCACCATTGGCAGACTCTAAATGTCAACACTTTAGCATAGATCTTGAGATTTCCATTGACGGCTTAGTTTCACTTTGCTAAATGTGTAATATGGTCACTCTCTATCAAGGATACGTCAAACAAGCATGACAAAGTCCTTTATCATATATTTTTTTAATTATATTTCACACCCTTAAATTGCTTTTTTATTTTGCAGTGAATGAGACATGAGCATTCGCTAACAGTTTGAAACTCCAGACATGGTGATAATAACATTTATAAGACATATAAGATTTTGTTGTGAGTGGATTTAGGATGCTGTCTTTAGACCATATTTTGGAGAATGCTATTACAGTTTTTTATGAGCATTAAAACTTTAAGTAATATCAACGTGAAGTCTTGGAGTTTTTGCTAATTGGTTCTGTTGATTCTATTAAAATAGAGTTTTACATTGGAATTCAATAAAATTTTTGGACATGTTTATTGTATGTTCAAATTTAGAAGTAAATGGTTAACCTGATTTGCATGTCTACGATATAACTTTTTTTAACACGTCGTCTCTCCTTTTGGCTTCCTGACTTGCTCATTTGTCTTATTGGTCTTTCGTTCATTCAGCACCAATAGCGTTTTTTTTGATGGCGCTTTATAGCGCTGGGTTAAAGGTGTTGGCCTTGACTTCACGGAAGTTCAAAGGCAATTTGTGCTCTGAAATATTGTGGGCCTTGAGCACATCATCCTCCGCATTTCCCGATAAATCTAGGCAATCGAAACAACATCACCCAATATGAAAAAGCTGGAAGCCAACAAAAATAATACGAGCTTCCTCAACCAGATAATACAAGTAGTGGTGAGCATGTGGTGAAATGTGCACACACACACACACACACACACACACACACACACACACACACACACACACACACACACACACACACACACACACACACACACACACCACATTCACCGCCAAACTGTTTTCTGCCGAAAGCCAAACTATTGAATAGCTTTCTGTGTAAAATAATGAAAATTAAAAATGTTCTTCTCTCAATAAGTCATTTGTATAAAACTTTCTTTAAAACGGAAAATGTTAGAAGTTGTTTTTTAATATTAGTTTCTGGGATTGTATCTCCCCATTTTATTTTATTTTTTACGGCGGAAGGAATCTCACTCCTTCGAGCAGAAGGTGCAATTAAGAGAAGAAAAATGCAATTTAGTGCCGGTGCATTTACGACGTTGTCTAGACTGGACGTGTTTTCAAATGACCGCTGGAAATTTCCTTTAGTGCCCACCCTTAGTCTGCTTGTAGGCTTTTACACACACACACACACACACACACACACACACACACACACACACACACACACACACACACACACACACACACACACACACACACACACACACACACACACTTTCTGCTTTCTGTTGTTATCTTCAGGCTATACCTGGACTGCAAACAAATTCGCTCTACCTTATTTTTTGCAGACATTTGATCTAACTAAAAAAATAAGACGAATCGTTCGGCTGGACAAAAGTGGCAAATTAGGACTTGAGACATAATTGGCTGTAGCTGGTTTTATTTGGCCAAGAAAAAAAAAAACCCAAAAAATTCGCATTGATTTGCGAGAGGAAATGCATCTGATTTTCCAATTACAGACTATAGTCGGTTCAATGTTCGTATAAGTTTAACATTAAATGTTTAAATATGACTTTTTCAGGAGCTACAGCACACTGTTTTTCACAGTTCATTTTCAACATTGCGTCACTTTGTTTCGCCTCTGTTTTCGCCTTTGTTTCTTGTATTTTCAGATTGAATCGAAATCTCTTCGTTCACGTTGTATTTAAAGTTGGAGCGAAGTTTATCGTAGAGCTGAATGAAATATTTCAATTACATTTTTAAAAGAAAAATTTATATTGACTTAATAATTAATTGAATTTACATTTTTTTATTACATTCTTAACTTGCATGTGCATATATTTCAACGTTCCTCCCATTTTTCACCGCGTAACATGTAAACAGCTAGCAAAAACAACAGCTTACAATGGTATAGAAATAGAAAACCCTGCAGCCTTCTCTTCACTTAGACCTTTCATTTTCTGAGTGGATAACGCAAAAAAAAATTGCAAAAAAAATCAAATAAAAAAAGAACTTATTTACAGTGAGTAATAATACACAAAGGTGATTAATCACATTGCATAGTCTTAAATGTGGGCATTTTCCTGTAAATAAAATGTCTACAAGATTCAATTAATAACAACAATAATAATAATAATAATAATAATAATAATAATAATAATAATCCTAGACACAATCACAACTTCTCTGATACGTCCATTACAATATGCCAAGATCAATTCAGAGTAAAATAGGTATATTTAATGGAAAGGTCAATTGAAACCTAATTCTTTGTTAGAAAAAGGTTTTACAGGATGTAAATGGCTTTCTTTATGTATCAATATAGTTTTAAGATTGATATTTTAAAGCAAGATATGCTGAAGGGTGAATCAGGTAATGTGTCCATAAAAGTCCCAACGTTTGTGTATTCAACAACCATGTACTAAAATCAGACTTTGTCTTCAACAGGGTTCAACTTTGCATTGACATTTTTGGGAATTATTATAACATCCGGCACATAAGTGAAAAAATTACAGTTCACAAAAGAGGGTTACCGGAAAAATACTGCAGGCGATCTCGGCTTAATTTCTTCTCTTTCATTCGTCGGTTCTGGAACCAGATTTTCACCTGGCGGTCGGTGAGGTTCAGCATGCGCGAGAGCTGCAGCCGCTTCTCTTTGTTTATGTAAACATTAAAGAAAAACTCGCGTTCGAGCTCCCGGATCTGAAACTTGGTGTAAGGGCATCGCTTCTTCCGCGTCCGAATGGCACCTTCAAATATTAAATATAAGAAATATATATATATAAAAAAAGTAAACTAATAATTATATATATATATATATATATATATATATAGCATACAAAACTAGTCTAGGTCAAAGGTCATGAAGAAATAAAGTTCATACTATAGGCTCTGTATTCTCCACCCTGCTAACTGCCACGAGGAAATTTAAGAAACTTGTTTACAAAACAATTTATTTCTATTTGCAGGTTTTTGTAATATTCTCGTGAAAGATTAAAAATAACAATATTTAGGAACTTGATTTCTAGATGCACAAATTGGTTGTTTGTTAGTAATTAATATTGTTTTTAAGATTTGTAATAATTTTTTTTTTTTTTTTTATGTACATTTTGGGCAAAAAAACATGTTGAGATGATATTTTGAGATATTTTAGCCAAAAGATCTCTATAATATAATATAATATAATATAATATAATATAATATAATATAATATAATATAATATAATTTGTTATATGTAATTTTATAATATATATATATAAACATATCCACATCTCTAACAGATATAGTTAAAAGCCCAGTTAAGGCCTGTATTTCTTTCTTTCTTTTTTTTTCATAGCATTTTTGTTGTTGTTAGTTCAGTTCTAAAGCAGAAACGCTGAGATCTATCATGCTGTTTATTTTCATCAACACTTTATTCGACTGATAGGAAGACGCCGTTCTCGCCCTAATGAAGAAGAGAGTGTTAAACACGCTACACACTTTCACAAGCAGAAGCTCAGCGTGCAATGTGAAGCCCTACAACTCTTTACATACAATTACCGAGCTCTTAGTGCATGTAGGTTTAAACAGCGCTGTTCTGCCCAATTGCTTTTACCCTCCACGTCTCCTTTAAAAATCCCCTTTAAATGTCTATAGCGCAAGTTCATGATCAAAGTTAACATTTGTCACAACAGCTCGCTCTTAAAGTTTCACAGACTCACTTCGAGCTACGCGTGTGTGTAACATATCGTTTATTTCTTTTCAAAGCCCTTTTCCCGTCGTAAAAATTCTTCTTGTTGCAAGAAATAGGTTTTGTAGGTTATAATAAAATCCTTTGAATGCTTATAAAACTGCACGTAAAATCTGGCCGGCGAAACGCCGGGCTCGAGCCCTTCAACCTTTTTATTTTCTTCCTTTTCTCTCTCTCTCTACAGCAGCCGGATACCTACTGGAGTGCTCGTTTTTGCAGGCGCCGTCGTCTTTCGCCGCCGCGGACGAGGCGCCCGACGTTGCGGTGCCATGCTCGTCTTCTTCGTCCTCCTCCTCGCGCTGGGGGTCTTTTTCTGGGTCGGTACGCGCCACCGGATCCGGTTTGCTGACGTCCTCTTCTTTTTGCACGCAGTCCTCTACGGATCCTCCGTAGGCACCCTCGAAAAAACGATCGAAACCTTGGGGGAGGACGTTGTTGTTCTTTCCCGTGGCGGGGTAAAAGCTCGTGCCGGCTTGTTGATGAAGGTGATGATGAGGATGATGATGATGGTGGTGGTGGTGGTGGTTGTTATAGACGCTCTCGTTCTTCATCAGCATTTCCGTCATGGAGGACGATGGCGGAAGACATTCCTCTGCCGCGTAGCACGGCGCGTAGCTCCCTCTGTGGTGCCACTTGGCTGACGGATCCAGTCCGTATGACACGTCCCGAACCGGCTGCACGTGAGACAGGCTTGTGGGGTACGGGTAAGCGATCTGACGCGAGGAAGCCTGCGGCAGGAAAGACGACACCGCAGAGGACGAGGAAGAAAACTCGGGCACGTAGTAGGCACAATTGGGGAGGTAGAGGCTCGAGCCGCAGCCCGCCCTGTCCCCGAATTCGGCACTTCTGTCTTTTCGCGTCTGGGAGCAGAAGTTTCCCAGATTGACCGAGTTAAACATCGTCCTGACTCATGCACTCGGTGTCCAGTCCGATGGATGTTTTTTTGCGGGGGGGTTGGTGGTGATGGTGGTGGGTGGGTGGGTGGGGGGGAGTCGAACCGCAGAAGAGAGAAAGGGGGGAAAAATTTGGGAATGCGAGATGACGCGCGCTTGCTTTCCGTCTAAAGTCGCTCCTAAAGACACGTGATCGAAAGTAGATATATTGTCGTATATCAATTTGGAAAAGCTTAACGTGTGGAGGAGTGGTTCTCTTTAAGTTATTGAGGTAGAGCCGAACACGGTCCGCTTTCACAAGACCGCAGAGACGTTAGAAGAATCAGCGATTATCATATAAGCGTACAAGTAGAACCTATATTACGCACATGCGCAGTGTTACAGCTCAACAGTAATGCAAATATCGTGTCCAATGCGATATAGAGAGACGGCGCATTTGTGTTGATGATATGAGAATCGGCTATAATGTAAATGTATGTATACTCTGCACTTTGTAGATTTAGAACAAGATGTCTACTGACAATGGAGTGTGATCTTCAGGTGGATTAATGCATGTTATATTATTTTAGCTAATTTGAAGAAAATACCAATGAAAAAACTTTTTTTTATATTAAAGATAATAAAATACACCGGTTTGCAATACACCCACTACAATCGCGTTTTTTATTTATTTCATTAACCTTGTAGCAGAATTACATAGAGCATTTTAGTCGACGTGTATATTACTTTTTCTTCAGTCTGGTACAAAGTCTATGGTACAGGTGTGGCTTAAATTACAAAACGCGTAGCATATTTCTCTGCGTAACAGTATTTATTAGAAGCATGCTCTTATATGCAATATAATGCAATACTAGTTTGGCGTTATGAACAATTATCACAAACTAGGCCTGATGACATGAAAACTGCCAAAACCCGTTAAACCTGAGATTCAGAAACGGAGCGAGCTCGTAGGAAAGAAAAAGCAAAAACAAAAGTTATTTTTTGGTTATTCACAGGGCTTTTGTATTGGTTTGCTCTACATGAGTGAAAATATTTAAACGCGGATTTCACATCATTATAAGAAACTGTATTCGGAAAACGCTGCTGACTTTTCCCTTATTTTTTTATATCATTTAACACCAGGAGTGGAGTTTGTGAAGAATCGTTTGTAAAGTTGGGCACGGAGGTAAAATGCTCGGAAGCCTTCAATCAATTACAAAGGAAGCAGACAGCTGTAGAGACAGCACTTGAATTTGACCACTAAAGTCTAGTGAGCAATGAGACTGTCATAAAGTGCCAAAATAGTTGCAGAGGTATTTTTTCTTTTGCACGCCAACATGATGCTGAAATCAGATCTAAACGTTTACTGGTTTGATATTTCATTGTACAAATTGTGATAAATATCACTGAAGGTTTATTCGGAAGATTATTCTTTTATTATGTGTTAACTATGTCAAATGACTCGGAGGAAACTTGAAAGAAAAGACAAAGGAACAACAACAACAACAGACTGTTGGTATGTATAATGGATTTACTTTCAGTAAGTGAAAGTTAATTTAATGTCTGCACTAATACAGTGTTAATGCAACAGTATGACTGAATAAACAAGCATGACAAACAAAAACGACTTCTTTTGCTTGTTTCACTTCCACTTCTTGTGCTCCTATATTACGGTTTTGGTTTGCGCGCGGATTCTAAATGTTTGGATGCAAAGCATTTGCAAATGTAAATAAAAAAGATGATCTTCTCTTATAACTTACATAGTATGCTGACAATTTGTTTACTAAAGACCTGTGTGAAGTGCTTCAGGTAATAACGGCCAGTTTTCGACGAGTTATTGCAGAAAACATGAATCATTGTATTTTACACAAACGGTTCGATGCAGATTTTGTGGCTCGGGGTTTCATACGAAATGCATGTAACACTCAGTTACCATTTTGCCCAAATATTTAATAGGTTTTTCTGAATATTATTATAAGATAAATAATTAAAAGCAAAAATATCAAACCTTTCGAGCAGTGAAGATAGCTTGTTCAAAATCCTCATTCGCACATAAATCGGCTCTGAAACAAGCCTTAAACGTGGCGAGCGTGTTAAGCAGTGTTATTGTCCCCTCATGGCTCAGATCATTTTAATTGGATGTAAGCCAAGCTATTAAACTCGCTTGTATGAGCTGTGAAAAGGCTAAAACACCAGCAAAAGGGCCAAGCGAGGGCCTTCTAGACGAATCTTACAAGCAAATAATAGATATAAAATTATAAACAAAGAAAAAAGGGACACTGGAAGGCAAAACAAAGTCACATCTCACTGATGGAGATGTTTTTTTTTTATCAGCTTTCTCTTACGAGTGTTAAAAGCTGTAAACGTGATTCTGCTTATCCCAAATTGCGAATTAACGCTGGTGCAATGGAAACGTATTTTAGTGATTAGCATAAACATGATTATAGACTTATACAGAATAGTAAAGAAACAAATATATAGAATGTTGAGAATAATATAAAATACAGAAATGAGAAAGCGACATTTATATTATAAAAAAAATTTAAGTCAAACTGGGCTTATGTTTATAATGTATATTTAAATCATTATACAAGTAGATAAATAGATAGATAGATAGATAGATAGATAGATAGATAGATAGATAGATAGATAGATAGATAGATAGATGGATAGATGGATAGATGGATAGATAGATAGATAGATAGATAGATAGATAGATAGATAGATAGAGAAAGATAGATAGATAGATAGATAGATAGATAGATAGATAGATAGATAGATAGATAGATAGATAGATAGATAGATAGATAGATAGATAGATAGATAGATAGATAGATAGATAGATAGATAGATAGATAGATGTAACTCGCGCACTTCCGAACACTGCTCCAAATCTTCGTCGCATATCTGAAATATAATCAAAATCATATCGCTACTTTATTTAACCTTATTTTCGAAACCGAAAACATTTCATGATATTATTAAATGATGATTATATTTGACGAAATATGCAGTTCGGTTCAATTAATAATTAATAATCACATTACTATTACAATTAAATTAAATTGAATTATTTAATTAAACTGTTGGCAGAGTGTATTAAAAACTTATTTTAACTGAAAATCGTTTTCGTGAACAATAATAGTTCAGTTTGTGCACCGCTTTAGTAAAACTATATTTATTCTGCAAGCATGTCGAAAAGTTTTTTGCATTAGTTCAAATGCACACGATGTTCAATATTTTAAACTAATGATAAAAGCAATACTATAAAAGAACTGTTCTTGGTTTACATCTGTATGACACATGAATGAACTTTCCTCTGAGTTCTCTGTAAGTTACCTGCAACACATTTCAGGGCGACAAAAACAGACAAACTGCAAACACTGTGTTTATGAGCGCACGCGTGTTTTCCCCTCGTGGTATCTGATATATATATAAATTAGATTTACGAGAAAGGAAATAGTATTTGTATTTTTTCTTAGCGAATATCCTTTTTGTTTTTTGTTTTCAAGAGCATTAGGGCCTAATTGAGTCTCTTTCTTTATGACCTTAAATTTCCTCAGCGCTACTGTTTCTCTCAGATCTCTTCGTTTGAAGTTTCTCTTCTCAATCACTTTAAATACATCACATTTTCATTTGTCATCCCAAAACTTTTTCTTCTTTCCGAAACGCAAAAACGTGTGCTGTAAGTCTTTCTCTACACCTGAACATAGATTTATCGAAAGCGTTTAGCTTGAGCACTTTAAGCTAAAGACTTTTCTCAAACCATTATTCCATGCAAGGTTTTATTCTTCAACTTCAATTTAGACATGTTTCCACCCACACAGTCGGACTACAACAAGAACAACAACAAAAAGAAAATAAATCTCATTATCAACGATTAGCTGTTTTATCTTACTAAACTTCCAATAATATTCGTTTACTAACGTTTCAACGCAGGAGACATTCACCACTAAAATCCAGGGATTTCTCACAGTTTTATAAGTTCAAGTAATCGACTCTGTTTCACCTGAATAACATCACGAACACTTTTATTAATTTAAATATTTTCCATATTAACTATAGACGACGCGTTTTTTTAGTTTGTATAAAGTTTTGTATAAAAAAAGAACAGAAAAAAAATAAACAACAGTAATACACCTTATTTTATTAAATCAGTTAGCAGTCGGCTAGCATTAGCTGCAGTTTAAAATAATGCCACACGCGCAGACCGAAAGACCGAGAGACAGACAGACAGACAGACAGACAGACAGACAGACAGACAGACAGACAGACAGACAGACAGACAGACAGATAGATAGATAGATAGATAGATAGATAGATAGATAGATAGATAGATAGATAGATAGATAGATAGATAGATAGATAGAGTAAATTAGCAATTATTTAGTTTTTATATTAAGACGTTTACAGTATTGCGCCTCTCTTTTCTCATTATTGCTGACGCATCATATCTTTTGTTTTTGCCCTCTTTAATGAAATTCTCAGAACTGAACGCTTTTCCAAATGACACAAAGCATTCAAGTGCAAGGTTATGACCAGTGTAGCGCGCGCTCATGCCGGGATGCTCGAGATGAGATCGCACTGCTTGTAATTTCTGCATGAAAAGTCCAGAACGTGCTTATATTAAACATCCTGTAAAATTTAGGATAATTTTTTTATTATTATTAATATACAATAGAGGTATCAGAGTGAACAAGTCGCGCTAAAGATACAACAACAACAACAACAACAACAACAACAACAACAATAATAATAATAATAATAATAATAATAATAATAATAATAATAATAATAATAATAATAATAATAATATCATTAGAAATAAATCAGACTCTGCCGCATGTAGAGAAAAACTCTCTCAGTGAAAACAGTTTATTAAGGTTTCTTTTGTAATACTGTGTAAAAGTAATACAGTTTCAACAGATAAACAACCACACACACACACACACACACACACACACACACACACACACACACACACACACACACACACACAGTGCAGTGAGAGGTCAGTAAAATCCAACATTTTTATACAATTTATTAGGTCTATTAAATTATTCTTTTTATTATTTATTTATTTATTTATTTATTTATTTATTTATTTATTTATTTATTTATTTATTCATTCGCTTATAAATTTTTTATTTGTTTATTTATTTAATTCTATTACATCATAATAGCATTATTAGTGTGATCGTCACTTAATGCTCATTGTGGCTGATTATAGAATGTTTAAATGTAAAGGGGTTTTAGAAGAGAATTCTTAGTCAGAAAACTCGAAAATCTGTCGATTTGCACTGTTTCTAGCACGTGTATACAAATAACACATTTTACAGTTATTAATACTTTTTCTTTTTTTTACTGATTACTTTTACTAAAAAATATAAAACAGTGACATTAAGACATACACGCAAGCACACACACACACACACACACACACACACACACACACACACACACACACACACACACACACACACACACACACACACACACACACACATGCGTAAGCTGAACGGTGTCCAAAACGTCCTTTTAAACACAAAAAAGCAAGTATTTCTTAAATTTATTATAATAAACTAATAATATATTTATGTAAAAGAAACAGCAAAATATGATTCTGTTCGTTCGCGCACATTCTTGTGTTTATTTTTAGCTTAGCTTCATCTGAACGTCCAGTTCACTCCTTATTTGGAACTGATATTAGAGCAAAAGACGCACGAGAACTGCGACAATTCGCATTTGCTTTCTTTTTGATATAAACATTTGTTTTTACAGAAACATGCCTATTTTAGTGTGAACAAAATATAACCGTTTTAATACACAGATAGTCTGTAACAAACTCACACACACTTACTAGCTCCAAGTTGTTCTTTAAAATGTGTATTTTAATCAGCTGTTGGGTTAAAAATGTGTATAAATGATATAAAATGTATGTGCTGCACGTTAAAACCACGATTAAATATCAGGTGGATTCAAATCGTAGGATCGACAGCACAGCACTGAGCAAAGCAATCGCTTTGTTTTCTCTTTCCTATATTTTCTCCATTTTCTTCCTCCTCTTTTACCCCTCCTCCTTTCCAATTCCACATTCAAGGTCTTCGTCAAAGGCACAGATCAATGACCAGAGACAAACCGCCATAAAGCGGCCTAAGTCTGTCTCAAAGTCAAAACCGCAGCCATAAAATACTTAAAATGCATGAAAACCACAGAAAATGCTGTGGAGTGAGCAAAAGTAGAAAAATAAGGAACTAGAGTCTGAAGTAAAATACTTCATACTGCTTTACAGAGGCCATAATGATAGCACTAACTCTAAACTCTAAAAGGTTCTCATTTTGAGATGTGTTCGCTACGCGGGATCTCAGCAGAACCTCATTAGCCTTTTAGCCATGCGGATTTTGTGAGAATGAAGTTACAGAACTTGAAGCCAAACTGTGGCCTATGTGACCAACTCGTTCGTATATTTACAAACAGACTGGCTCGATTTCGACTATACATAACAAAACATTATAAAAAAATTAACAACAAAAAATGTGGTTCTCCATTTACAAAGAAATGTGTAACTAATTCCTGAGTGTGCATGTTTCTGGGTAATTTTGCTTTGCCCTGACTGTAGCAACGCAATTCATTTTTAAATAAATCCTAGTGAATAATTCAGTTTCTTATCCATGAGTATTACGATGAGTATGATGAAATATATGCTTCATTTAATACAGAAAATGGTGGCAAATAAACCCCTACTCTCTTCCATAACCCCACAGATAACGCGCTAATTCTTTCCCAAATAAAATTAATATTTAAAAATAATAATAATGTTAATTCTCTCTTCACCACAATGCAGCCAGAAACCTGTAACT
Organism: Silurus aristotelis; assembly: GCF_946808225.1. Lineage (NCBI taxonomy): Eukaryota > Metazoa > Chordata > Actinopteri > Siluriformes > Siluridae > Silurus > Silurus aristotelis. The sequence goes on from NC_139602.1 coordinate 11,624,298, forward strand.
GAAAACGATGTGCACTTTGTTATACGAATAAACAAAAGTAATTACCAGGAATTTTGCTGTCCAGCACACGTATAATGCTTATGTGGAGGAAGAATTCAATAAGCCGCTTTGGGGTTTTTGTTTGTTTTAATTTTTTTTTTTACTCTTAAGAGAAGCGAAAGATGAAGATAAAGAACAAATATGTTATTTGGGGGACTTCCGCATACTCATCATTGCTGTGCGCCTGTTGAAGTCAAATCACACACTACAATAACACTGCAAAATGCCGAAGAGATAAATAATAATAATAATAATAATAATAATCATTTATATAATCATAGATATATTATATTACACATAATGCACACACGCGCGTGCTTTTATATCTATATCAAAAAACGAATGACTTGCATGTGTTGAATATCCGCCCATCTTGACAACAACAACAACAACAACAAAAATAATAATAATAATAATAATAATAATAATAATAATAATAATAATAATAATAAGCAGCAGAAAAAGAAGAAGAATGAACATGCAGCTCATCATTATTCAAGACAATTTAGTTTAGAGTCTAAAAGTGTAGGTGATTGTGTTCTGATAAAAAATAAGAAAAAACTCGCAACTGATCTCAAAACTCTCCAGAATGTAAACCCCAGAATCTTCAGTCTTATTTTAAAGATCTTCACTGCGCATGATTATTTTATTGCATCCTTTTTGCAGTCTTGTAAAACCTGTAAGCACTGAGCAGTGTGTGCTGTTTACAGAGAAGTAGCAGTGACAGGACTTGATGTTATCTTTTCTGTTCGCCTGCCAGTGTCTCAAAAAGCGATTTGTTTGAAAAGAACATATCAGCTCTTTAAATGTTAGTTATTTAAACCTTCTACTGTGTTTGTTTTTCCGCATAAAATTAATAATGAAAAATAACACAAGGCAACATTAGTAAAAGAAAAAAGGAAAGGTTTTGTTTTTTACGGGCCAATCACGACAATTTATATGAAGGAAATGACAACAAAGACACTGGAAAGAGCTTTTAATAGACAGGAGCCGCACAATTACACTTATAGGCTGTTATTTATTTTGTTTTAACAATAAAGGTGTAGCTGAACAAATATACGAACAGCAGCATCGTTACATTAAGCAATTTATAAACACATATTTCATTACAGTTTACTATACAAAATTTTGGGGACAAATTAGAGGAAAATGAGCAGAAGAAACATTTAAATAAGCTACTAATGCATGCAAATACTGTGCTATAGTACACGCATTTTCTAATTCCCTCTACTCTGTGATGTTAGCATTATAAGGTGTTCACAGTCTGCCATTTATTCTTATCCCGGATAGAACCATATAATACTAATATCATTTATACTACACGATCTCAAGACACATTCATAGGCATTCCAACCAGCAATATTTAGTAGAGATCAAACATCTCCGCTCTCTCCCTCTCAAAAAAAGATCTTCACAGGTTCCTACAGGAGTTCCTGTTTGAAACCCCAACAAGGAAATGCTCAGTTTATAGGATCCCCCAGAGAGCAAAACCTAAGAACTTTGAACTCAGAAGAGTGTTCTACTTGACTTTTTCCATAAGAGTGTGATCATTCATAGCTTTTAGATTGCTTTCAGCTGGCTAGAATTTTTTGGAATTTACGATCATGAAAAAAAGTTTAGTAAATAAACATTGAAATGCATAGACAGAGCAGATTTCAATTAGTCAACGACGAGCAACCACTGAAAATGCATAGAAATATTTAGCACATTTAGGAGCGTGCATTAATCCGGCCCTTGTTGCATTGCGATTACTTTCCAAATCAAACACAGTGAATATTCAGGCTCATAATTGAACTCGGTTCAGTCATAGTTGTTTAATACAGAAAATTAAATCTTAAAAATAATCCAGAAAGCGTTTCTTAACCTTCTGCACTGAAATAAAGAAACGCGCCATTTTTTAAATGAACAAAAAAAAGGAATGTTTATTTATTCGGCGAAACACGAAACTTCATGTGGCCTAAAGCCTAAATCACCTGAAGGAAGATACACGTCCTGTTTAAACAAAAGTGTGTATTATATTTGCTGTATAATAAGAGTGATTTATAGCAGTAAACAGTTACTGTTAAACAAATATCTGAATAAAATTATTATCGGAGGTATAGAACAAACAAAAAACAAATAATAATAATAATAATAATAATAATAATAATAATAATAATAATAATAATAATAATTATAATACAGAGATGAATAAGTAAAAACATGAGTAATACGAATAGTAACTAAACAAAAATTCGATCCCTGGCGCCACATCTCCAAAATAACAGCGGATGGAAAAAACATATAAATATATATATTGAATATAGTTTATCTATTCTTTGGATCACAGTACATTTGGGGATTTCTGAATATTAACACGGCCGCAGCCATATTTATATCAGGTGTGATAATGATAAGGCTCCAGGTATTATTTTTAGTTGATAAATGTACTGTCCGGTGTTTGTTCATTTTAATTTTTCTTAATGAATCTATATATATAAATATATAACAAAAACGACGACGACAACAACAACAACAAAGCAATATATCACGACGGTACATTACATTTTGATGTATGCATACATAAATTAGCATATAGTGGTATTGATATAAGGCTGGAAAAAATTCCTGATGATAAGTATAAAGGAGTTTAAGACACTGAAAATATTGCATTAAAAATAGCTTAGTTATTTGAATAGATTTTCCAGACCCACGCTCATTTGTTCGGTTCGACATCGGGCAATTTCACTTAACAACAAAAAAAATGTTTTAGCATTTGGGTTTTTTTTAATGCGTCATGCTATTGTCTACCAATAATACTTTTTTTTAACATAAAAGAGCTCACATTTTGTTTATAAGGCGCTGAAACATTCCACAAGTTCTCAATATCCTACCTTACACATGCTAAAATGCTAATTACTATTTGCTTTTAAAATAAACGGCATAGACTCAAGTTTTAATTGTGCCAATAAGCTTGCTGGCTTATTATCTAAAATCTGAATTATTTACTCTTGTAAAAGTGAAGTATGCTATTTTTTGCTTGTGTCTTGCCGAGATAAAGCAACAGAGAGAAGAGATGAGGTAACAGATGAAATTCCTGTATGAAAATGTTCTAGTACAAAATAATCAAAACACGTTAAATGTACAAGACTGTAAGAAGTAACAGTTCGCGTTTTGCATTTTGCGTATTAAATATGATTGGTTATACAACCGTGAAAAAACAATATTTAAAATTTATTTTACTTTCAAATTTGTTAGTAAAGATTTCGGTACAGATTTAGGTGTTGAATTTCATAAATGGCGGTAATAAATTTAATAAAACGGAACGCTTAAATGCAACTTCAAATGAATAATAAATTACTTCCACTAACAGCAATGTTCTAGATTATTTGTAATTGATACACCAAGCTGGTAAACCAACTAACTGTAAATGGTTTTACTTAGAACCTGGATAAAAAAAACACTCAGCTGTAGGATTTTACCTGTAAAGTTTCCAAAAAAGGACCAAGCTTGAGGGTTCTAGGTGTCGTTGAGTGAGGTGTTTAATATATCTGTTGATTAAAACTAAATCTAATACAGTCTTCTTCTACTCTTACTTTGTAGGTGTTTTAACTTAGACGTTAACTCTTACAGCGCTCACTGGTGGCCAAGTGTTCATTCAACGCTAGAGGAGTTATTTTCGTCACTAGAGAGTTAATTCAACACAAACTGAGTTAATTTAACACAGAAAAACTTTGGGCTGCAGTTTTTAATCCGTCTCTTAATTATTAATCCAGGATTCTGTTGAGTATCTGGGTCCTGTAGTGTAAAAGTTCTGACATTTCTACAGCATAACTCAATTAACACTCTTTTTCGGTGTTTCAATAAACCCACGTAAGCAGAAACCAACACATTTGATTTCAGTTCTACACTGTAAGGGTTATTAAAATGCTGTATTTGTATTTGTATACTTGTTTTTTGCTGTTATTTCGTTCACTTTTCCTTCCACTCTCTCTAAAAGAAAGACAAAGCCTGCTCTCTCAGCATCAGTCTTTTCTTCTTCATGCGTCGGTTTTGAAACCAGATCTTCACTTGCTGGTCGGATAAATTGAGTCGGTCTGAAAGCTCCTTCCTCCTCTGCCTCGTTATGAATTCGTTAAGCATGAACTCGCTCTCGAGCTCGGCCAGTTGCAGTTTGGAATAGGGCTTGCGCTTCTTCCGGTTTCGCGCGTGCGCCGGGTACCAGGGAGCACCTGAGCACAGGTGAGATGTAGAGAGGAGAGAAAAAAGCAAGCTGAAAAATCAAACAATACATTCAGTAGTTGTTCTGTTTTAATGAGTGAGACTGGGGGACTTGAGAAGACAAAGACGTTTAATCATGAGAGAATAAACTGTTTAAAAATCCGAGTTTAACCATCGCAGGATTACAGAACAATGCTGTATCCTCTACTGTGCTCATGAGCAGATACATAACATGCACAAAAGATTTCAATAGTGCTGTGCTGTGTGAAATATTATCTAATTTCATCATTCATTGAAGTGGAATTGTGTTGTCTTGAAATTGTGTAAAAATACTTGGGATTGTCTTTTAGACATTTATCTTATAATTCTATAGTTATAGTAATAAATTAGAGGCATATTAGTATGAGCACGACTTGTTCTGGTGTGTGTGTGTGTGTGTGTGTGTGTGTGTGTGTGTGTGTGTGTGTGTGTGTGTGTGTGTGTGTGTGTGTGTGTGTAGGATTGGTGTTGTGTGACTGGTTTGTAAGGTATTGGGAATACGTTGTTTCTAGCAGTATGGTTTACATTTACGACATATATCAAAAGATGAACTTAAACAAGATCATTATGTTTATCTCTCAATAATATTTGTACTTTATATCTTGTATTTTGTATTATTGTCCAATAATTGTGTGCGGTTGTTTAAAAGCTGTGTGTACTGGCGAAATGTTTTTCTCATGCCTCCCCTAGTGGCAATGGTGTCCAACCAAGTTCCATGTTTTATTTTCATGGCACTTTTTTTCTGTCCCAGCATGACTGAGATTTAATAGACAAACAGCAGTGCAGAGAAACAGCTAAGATTTTGTTGTGAGCTTTTATGAAGGTAAATGCTTTCGTTTGAACTCTTATAAAGATTCATGGATGTTGTTGTTGTTGTTGTTGTTGTTATATCGTCCACATTCCTGACTCTGTAATGCTGAGACCAGCTATAAGTGTACACATTTTACTAAATTAAAATAGTGATAATAGTTAATTAGACAATCCGATAAACGTCAGTTTTCTCACCTCCACCTTGGGTTGTGCTGCATGCATGAGTTGCTAAGGAATGAGCGATGTTGCATGACACTTTTTCCGTGTCGTGGAGAGATGACCCTGACTCCGACTGCATAGAGTGACATGATGGAGGATTCTGGCTCACTTGCTCTGCAACGTATCCGTAGCCCATCATGCTAGCATCTGCCAGTCCGTGCTCTCTCACTACGGCCAAAGAAGAGTCGTCTCTCGCTCTGTCATCTCGTTTCACGTTGGCACAATTCTCCCGGATGTTACCTCCTCCACCTCCACTTCCACTGTAGAAGCATTTGCTCTCTTCCTGTCGCGCAATCTCGCACGCTCGGTTAAACGTGGGGTTCAGGGACACCGGGTTGCCAAAAAACGGCTGCATGTATCCGTTGCACGGCTCCGGTTGAGTCCAAACATTGTCCCGTCGCGCGTAAGGGAGGGAAGGAAGACCCGCAGATGACCGGAAGTTGTGGAGGTAAAACGCGTCTCCTGTGTGGATGTTCACCAAAGGTCCCACAAACCCGCTATTGAGGAGGTTGTGCTCGCCCATTTCGCCGGGCCTGAGCGCGAGATTCTAGTTTATAGCAGAATATCTGACATTTAACGTCGTTAAAACGAGCGGCGCGTGCCATTGGCCTAGACTCGAAGTCACGTGACTCCAATGGACTCTCCTTTGCACCCAACGGAATCCGTTTTCTTGAAAGAAATATGTTGACTAATGGAATTTACATGTTGAATTGAAGCGTGTGGTGTGAAATGTAGAGTGAGCAGATTATATTTAGATAGATAGATAGATAGATAGATAGATAGATAGATAGATAGATAGATAGATAGATAGATAGATAGATAGATAGATAGATAGATAGATAGATAGATAGATAGATAGATAGATAGATAGATAGATAGATAGATAGATAGATGTATATACTGTGTAAAGGTAAAAGGCTCCACTGTATCATTTAAAAGGTTTTGTTGGACAGGTGTTTGTTACAAAACACCAGCAGTTTACTTTTGTTTGGAGACACAAGCGCCATTTTAATGACTTTATAGTGAAGGACTTGGTTTTAGATCAAACTCTAAATAAATTGAATGTCACATAAAGTGAAGAGGCTTCCATTTTACAAGCCAATATTAGGGAACAGACAGATGGCCAAAGCCACACGCTCGTGATACTTTACAGTAACGGGGTCATCGACAGCTCTGTAAAATCTGTGCACTTCAGACTGCGACACTTTTTAAGAGTGCGGCTTATTCTTCTATTTTTACATTAATCTTAGGTGGATATCCAATAAAGCAGTAACAGTTGGCCGTATTAAAGAATTCCTACAGCTTAATATACAAGTGTACGAACAAAGCACCAACAGAGATTATTAATATATTTAATTAAGGCGTATAGCAACAAATGCTGTATTTATACACACACACACACACACACACACACACACACACACACACACACACACACACACAGAGAGGTAACAGGTAAAAACAGACAGAAGTCTAATAGTCATGCTTAAAAAGTTATCATGGCGTCGAGGTATTTTACTGTAATCAATTCTCTCGGTAACCGACCTAACAGTTTTCTCACTTATAAACCAAACTGTAAGTCATCTAACACAGTTTATTCAGCAGATAAGAATAAGTCAAAAAGTTTCAAGAACAGAAAAGGGTCTTGCTCTTTTCAAATCCTCGTCAGGTTCGATTCGGGAGCTATCTTTTGCAAATAATTTGTCCACAGCCTTAAGACCATAGAAAAGAAAATACAACTTTTATTTATCTATCAGTTTTCAAGATGACACTCTATATTAAATCCGAAAGGTTTATTAAATCGATACACTCTTTTTACATGTATTATTCTAGTATATATTAAATGCCCATCCATTATTTTAATGATAATAAACACGTATGCACGTGAACACATCATGCACCTGGGTGAAGTAGCATGCGGAATATTTCCCGCCACGAGATTGGAAAATAAATAAACAATTTGACTCTTATGGCTGCTTATAGATCTACAAATATATACCAAGATAAATATTTTGTTTATTGTGCGCAACAAAAACTTTATTTCACTATTAAATTCGTTTATAGAACAGCATGGGATGATATAAGGATATATGAAGCGGTGATACAGGGCACGTGCTCAAATAAGCAGCAATTAATAAGTCTCAGCTGAGCGCATGTGCAGTGTATAATTACAAAAAGAATAAATTAACATCGCTGAGGATCAGTGGGCCTAAAGCTGCGGATACTCTCTCTCTCTCTCTCTCTCTCTCTCTCTCTCTCTCTCTCTCTCTCTCTCTCTCTCTCTCTCTCTCTCGCGCAACTAAAAAACAAAAAAAATTGTTTGCTAAAAACAAATAACGCATGAACTAATAACGCTATTAAAGATCAATACATTTAGCAAATACGTCATACCTTATAGTGGACTTGACATAAAAACTGACCTCAGTATGAGTCTTAGTGAGATCATTCACGAGGAATCTCTACCCTACATTCAAGTGCATGTTAATAAACTGATTGAGTTAGCAAGCAACTTACTAGCAAAGATTTTGTGCAGAGATCTTTCTCATTCTCATCCTCACAATTCGTCCATATGTCCAGGAACTCATGGTGGCTTTTTCCCACAAAATAATTCCGCATAGAATTAATCAGTCATGAAGATTCAGGAGATTTGAAATTCATCTAATGTTTCCCTCCTCAGCATATTCCGTCTTCCTTCCCATTTTTCTTTTCTTTTTTTGTGTCTTCTAAGGAGAATAAGCTTTTCTCCTTTTATGCGCCGCGTCCAGTTCAAGGTCACTGTCTAGTGCACTGAAGTCCAGACATCACAAAAGTGTCAACAAAAGGGTGTTTCCTTCCTTTCTGCTGCATCGACGCTTTGTGTAGTTCTGAAAAGTTGTGATATTGTTTTCCTGCAAAATGAAAGAGAAATAAAAATGATTTAACACTCTTGATATTAAACATTCTGAAACGTATTTAAACGATAATATTGAACTGATAAAGTCCTGCTTAAAAAAGACGTGGAACTGTTATGATGCAGTAAACAAAACATTGATAAATTGAATTGTATTTATTAATTTTTTTTTACGTATTGAAGTATTAAAACCTAAGAAGCAAACATAACTGCGATAATTACGTCATTATGTGCGACTTACTCAATAATTATATTGATAAATAAGTCACACAGAAGATTAAACAGAATAAAAACAACCCTGTAATAAAAAACATTCAAACAAAAAGAACAGATTTTATTATAACGGCACTGTTCAGAACACGATTCCAACACAACCATGATTATACTGTTGTACAGGTATTATTATATAAAAATTATATTATTATTACAAACTTTTTAATATTGTTTGGCTGTTCATAATAAACCATAAGCCTACCGTTTTGGCAGTTACAAGCAGAACATTAAATGTGGAATAAAAAAAAAAAAAAAAAAAAACACTAAAGTATATATATATATATATATTAAACTATTAAACCGTTTTCTTTTTTAATTTTACATTATATGTATGTATATATATATATATATATATATATATATATATATATATATATATATATATATATATATGTATATATATATATATATATATATATATATATATATATATATATATATATATATATATATATATATATATATATATAATGTTTTTTTTCCCATTTTAGAACACACTTTCTCTACAGAAGAGAGAAAAGAAGCGTTATGAAAATTAAATGAAGCTGACTTTCCCAACAAAAACAACTTTACAATAATGTATTTATTTACATTAGAATTGTTATAATGAATAATAGAATATATATATATAAAATATACACTACATTGCAGTGTAACAACGCTGTGTAAAATACCATGTCTACATGACGCCAAGAAACACCTGAATTCTGGACTCCAAAAATATTTATAATATTTGGTCACTCTTCAACCTCTGAGAGTTTTTTAATACAAACCTAATCTGAGATACGAATCATTTCTGCTTTTCTGCGGCATTATATACTACACTGTGGAAATATACAGAATATTTATTATATCGGATTTTTCACTACCATGTGAACTTAAAGTAATAAGTAATGTTCAGATAAATGATAATTTTTCTTTTCTCCCTGTATGTTTCAGACTTGGTGTTAAATAAAGACGTGCTCAGTTCAAAACAAAAATCTTTGAAGAGTATGCAGTTACTCAGAGTAACCACCAGAGGCTGTCGTGCACCACCATTTGACTCAAAACTCCAGAAACAAAGTTACCACTGAACATCGTGTGTGTGTGTGTGTGTGTGTGTGTGTGTGTGTGTGTGTGTGTGTGTGTGTGTGTGTGTGTGTGTGTGTGTGTGTGTGTGTAAATATGTAGACAATATAAACATGTGCCAAAAATCTTTTTAAACCGTACAGTATTAGTGTTCATGAACACTGAATAAACGACTCAAATCTTTTTTTAATTATTATTATTATTTCGGAAGCTTAAAACAAAACACAAATACAAAAATTTAAGTTGCAAAGTCAAATATAAGAATTGCAATAATGTAAAGATCGTGTATAATATCGTAATATAAAATAACTCCTTTTTGGAACAGATGAAAGATTCATTGTGAAAAAATAAAAACTTTCACATTATAGTGTTATTTTTTTTATAAATAGTATTGACTTAACAAATAACAAAAAAATAAGCAGACGTTTAAAAATGCAGTTTGAGGTAAACTTAAATAAAGTATGGGTTCAGTAAACAAGACATTTCATCCATTATTAATAACGGAAAGAAGCCTTTATATGTGCACGTGACTAAAAGGAACACGACACATTTTTAGAGATAAAAACATTTAATTTTAATTTTTTCTTTCTTTAAAACGATATATATATATATATACACACACACACACACACACACACACACACACACACACACACACACACACACACACACACACACGCACACACACACACTACTTACCGGTCACAACTACCTCTAGAAGCACTATTTAAGTACAGAACTAGCGCACTGCAAAAGCTAGTTTTGACTGATATTTATAAATAAATATTTGTTATTTTACTGATCAAGTATTTAAAACAGCATTTTCTATAATAATATGCTGATGGCAATGAAAATATGCCCAGGTCAGTTTAACATAATCGTTTTATGTAAAGCAAGTCCCACAGTGCCATTAGGACGCAGATGTTTATGTTTTATGGATTTAAGTGCTACCATACTGTCATTAATATAAAAAATGTATGCTGAATAAAATGTTTAATCAACTCAAATGTTAATAAAAGTTTAAAGATATTTTTGAATTAAAGGCATACAGCATCATAGAACATTTAACAAGTATACTAATATTTACAATTTTATACTATATGTACTATTTTATTGTATAACACACACACACACACACACACACACACACACACACACACACACACACACACACACACACACACACATGCAGAAACATTTTTCTGCACACTAAAAATTAATTTTGAATGAACTTTTTAACCAAAATGGAGCTTTAGTATAATATGTACACTGCCTGTGACAATGTAAGAGTATTCATAAGCAGCTCATAACCTCAGCTCTCACTTACACTCAACTTGCTGCAATCGGGTACACAAATCATCTGTCTAATCTGCATTTGTCGTGTGTAATCATAAATCCCAAACTCACTTACCTGCTTTTTTGGGTGAGAATGTAGACGCCCTTCACATTACACACTTACAAACATTAAGCCGTTTCAAATAAGAAGTTTCTGATGAAACTCGCAGGAGAAAGTTCTGTTCCATTTGGCACTTCCATTATGTGTCTTTCTGGCCAGAAAGAGGGGAAAAAGGACTTCACAGCTCCAATTTATCCAAGTCAGTGTGGCTTTTAAGCTGAGCGTGTCTCTACCTGCTATCCGGCATCAAAATACCACACTATATGACCTGAGGTCGTGTCAAAACACTAGTTTTACACGCTGCGCTTACAATTAATAAAATTATGACAAAGTAGGAAAGAGTTGTTGCGCAGTTGGTCTCAATTTTAGTTTCTGTTTTAGTATTCAGCACGAATAGAAGATTAAAAAATATGAGTTCCGAAAATTAATGTTGGACTGCAAATAAAATATAAAACAAAATAAACACGATTTATAAATACACAATCAACGTGAAGCTTTTGTCGTGCTCCTATTAGACTGGATTAAAACATCTGTAGAAATGTGTCTTTTGTATCCAGAGGAAACCCACTTCCTCTCTCTCTGTGTGTGTGTGTGTGTGTGTGTGTGTGTGTGTGTGTGTGTGTGTGTGTGTGTGTGTGTGTGTGTGTGTGTGTGTGTGTGTGTGTGTCCCAAGGTCAAAGACTGCATAGTCATGGTCAAGGGTATCCAAAACAGTCGCAGAAATACACAATAGCAGACGAGACCGACTTTAAGGCTGTTTTTTGATAACCTGCTAATTGCAAAGTAGCACTGAGCATTTCGGAAACGTCACTTAAATGACGTCATACCATCAACCTTTCTGTACTATACGAGTATAAAATATTAGAAAGGCATTACTTTATGCAGCATTCTGCATATTTCCATATTATACAGACAGGGATTTATTTTATATTTGTCAGTAAATATCAGATACAGAGTTCTGTGTACGAGAACATAGAATTATAATATTACAATTATATTACTATATTACTATAATACTACTTTAAACAAACCGTCCTACACTTCACCTAAAACAAAAACACATTCTCTCTTTCTACAGTATATATATATGTGTGTGTGTGTGTGTGTGTGTGTGTGTGTGTGTGTGTGTGTGTGTGTGTGTGTGTGTGTGTGTGTGTGTGTGTGTGTGTGTGTGTGTGTGTATAAAGCATTTATCATTTATAGACACTACATGTCGTACTCTTTATGGATGTGTATGTGACAAATACATTTGAATTTGAATGTAATATATATATATATAGAGAGAGAGAGAGACAGAGAGAGAGAGACAGAGAGAGAGAGAGAGAGAGAGAGAGAGAGAGAGAGAGAGAGAGAGAGAGAGAGAGATGAATTTAATTCGAATAAAGACTGACAATTATTATCTTAAGTGTCACGTGGTGAACCATTAATCCTTCAAATATCAAAAAATAACAAATATATGGATATAATTTGGATTTTTTATGAGATTTATCCATGGCTCTGATCAGAAACTGTCCGTTCTGCACAGTCTGATAACATTTATAAACATTATTTTGTAGAAGCCTGTGGTGTATTACAGAGGGAGGATTGGGAACAGATTTTATTTATACAGAGAACTCTTTAAAACTTTTTTCTCATTAACTGGTTATGTGATTATTAACTATTTGGATTATTGTTGTTGTAAATTACAACACAGAAAGAATAATATACCTTTTGACTACTAAATGAGGAGCTCATCTAAGTTAAAAAGAGAATAAACCGATAGACCAGTAGCGGTCTGAACTCATTAACAAATTATTGTGATTTTTTATTTCATTTAATCATCGACCGTCTAGCATAAGACGGAAAACACACACACACACACACACACACACACACACACACACACACACACACACACACACACACACACACACACACACACAGAGAGAAAGAGAGAGAGAGAGAGAGAGAGAGAGAGAGAGAGGATGACAAATCATTAATTAATAAGCAATACTCTTTAATATCCACAAGGCAATAACAAAACATTCCAGTTTCGTGACACAAACATCCTTCAAAGAGAAAGGAAACGAGAATGACATCAAATACACGATAAAATAATAGTAATTTACACATTCTGTCCCACGAGAGTTTTCATTAAATAATAATTAAGCACGGCACTGTACAATATCACACTCAGCCTGCAGACTTGCACATTTCAGCTCCAACACAAGACACACTCAGCTTTTTTCTTTGAACCGTGAGATTTTATGAATAATGTTATAATATAGGTTTTAACTTTTAATCACTTCTCACGCAAACTTTGTTTCATAGGAATGAATTAAACGAACGCGCGCGCCCCCAAAAAGCCCGATTTAAAGTTTTTATAAGCGAACCGGAAAAAACCCAGTTTGATTTTCATTTATACAAACAAAATCACTGAAACTTTATAAAATGGACTTCGGTCAAACGAGAAAGAGGTTAAAACGAGAAAGAGGTTAGGCCAGATCTTAACAATTACATGAGAATTAGATTTATTTATTTGTTTGTTTGTTTATTTTAGGAATTTGTTTACAGTAGCTACTCGAATCATTGAAGAATGTTGTTGTTTGTTGCTTTTGAACTTGTACTATGCTAATTTCCGAGTGGCTGGGATAATCACAGTTTACCAAACATTACCCACATCATCAACAGATTAATAGATATGCTAATACATTTTTTATTCAATTTTTATTCATTTATTATTTTATTTAGCAAAGATTCGACTCTGCTCAGGTTGCGTGCATGTGGCCGTTCGACTTCGACTTGCAGACGGTTTTCTTTTCTTTTACACGGCGGTTCTGAAACCAGATGGTAACTTGTCTCTCTGAGAGGTTAGTCACGGTGGAGATCCGCCGTCTTTTATCTTTGGTGATGAATTTGTTGGACGCGTACTCCTTCTCGAGCTCCTTTAACTGGATCTTGGTGTAAGGCACGCGCTTCTTGCGGCCTCGGCGGTAGCTGCTAATTTCAGGCTGCAGTGGCACAACCTCTGGAAAAGAAGAATATAAAAGCACATGATATACAAAAGAAACACGTCAGGACACAAACAATCATCGGGTGTGGATTGAATGAATGCCAGCATGAAGGATTCTTTTTTGCAGGTAATATACAGTCAAGTTCAACATTATAATGCCTGATAGTGTTAGGAACTCTCAGCACATTGAGTTTGGAGTTCAGGGAGATTGTGAGTACTGGTGTGGTGTATATAAAACAGAAATAAATAAATAACATGCGCTGTTTTACGGTGTCATGTTAATAGACGGTGTTACAGAAGACAATAGAGAGACAAACTATTGGCTGTTAAGCGCCTCCACTGACCGCAGGGATTCCAGAACCTGGAGAACATCCAGATCCAGAAAGAAGACTTACTCCCAGCTCCCTCTCTCTCTCTCTCTCTCTCTCTCTCTCTCTCTCTCTCTCTCTCTCTCTCTCTCTCTCTCTTAGTAAGTGTTTGTGAACGCTTGTGTGTGTGGGGGGGTGGGGGTGGGGTGGGGGGGTGTTTGTTTTGAGAGATATTCTGGGAATATCATTTTAATGTGTGCTGTGGACGCTAAATAGGATTAACACACACACACACACACACACACACACACACACACACACACACACACACACACACACAGACACACACACACACACACACACACACACACACACACACACACACACACACACACACACACACACACAGAGGCCTATACACAGAGTGCTGCAGGCCCATGGCTACGGGTCTTTTACTTCCTGTTTCTAAAATATTAGCACAAGAAACCCCACAACAACAACAACAACAACAATAATAACAATAATAATGATGATTATAATAATAATAATAATAATAATAATAATAATAATAACATTAATAATAAAAATCAATAAGGCGAAAAAGAAGACGAAGACGAAGAAAAAGAAAAAGAAAAAGAAAAAAAAAAGAAAAAGAAAAAGAGCTTTTAGAAATGAATGTAATGAATAACATTCAGACTAAAATATTGTAAATATATCAATCAACAAAGAATCGAATCTTTAACTGCATAAAGATGTGAATGAATAAATGAAAGAATAAATAAATCTCAGTATGATGAATATTAGCACACGATAATACACACACACACACACACACACACACACACACACACACACACACACACACACACACACGCCTCAAATTTTGACGCGCTGCGTGTGAATAGTCGACGTTCCAGGAACTCGTGTGGGAAAAAGCTGAGGCAGTCAGTTGTAAATAAAGTTTTTGCGATGCTTTTAAAACATTTATTAAAACCGATTTGACTGCAGTAGTGTTTACAAGATGTATAATATTCACAGCATATTCACAACGTGCTAATTTTTTCTGTAACTATAAATAGACATCACGCATTTAAACACCAGCTCGAAGATTACACGAGTAAATAAAACATTGTGTTAAATCTATGTAGGTGTATTTATTTATTTATTTATTTATTTAAAATTGTTGCTGGCAAAGTATATAACCTGGGAAAGGTGACTTCCAGAGGTGGCTCTGCTGACTCTGATCTTTGGAAAAACACACTTGTCCATCCCAGCCGTTGCTCAGTGCCCAGTGATTATATCCATCCACCGGGATTAAACTCTCGTGCCGCACTTCTGGATGAGCACCGATTCCCGGCATCACAGCCATGTCCAGATATCCCGGGACGGTTTGGTAAGAGCCTGCAAAACCAGGGTAGAAAGCCAGTTCTTTGGCTCGGTTGGAGAGCTCTTCCCCGTGCTCGGGGTATTTTTCAGCGGGGTGATAAGAGCACGGCTTCTGCACGTTAACGCTGTGAGCGTGATTTAAACGGCATTCGTAGTAAGAATACGGGTAATTATAACCCAAAGACGCACCGGAGGAAGGTGTCTGAGGCCCGGGACATTGCCGTCCGCCCTCCGATGAAGGGATCTCGGGGTAAATCGAGCCCTGGTGGGGCATTATAGTCCCCGAGTGTCGCCCCAGTCCGGGGTGAGAGATCAGATCCCTGCAGTGAGAGGCAGGACAGTTCCCGCTCAGTCCCTCCATAACGTGTCTATTTTCATTCGTGATTCGTTTTGGTTTTTCTTCCTCTTCTTGGTTGCAAATAAATAAATAAATAAATAGATCTATGTCAGGTATCCACAGCCGTCGAAGTCATGCCAAAGGCTATTGCTATATTAATAAAAAACTCGACTAGCGCTCCGAAAAAGGGGAGACTTCACCTCTCACTTCCAAGCTCATTTTCTTCCCTTCTTCTTCTTTCTCTCTGCGCATGCGCGTCCGCCCAAGACACAATCCGTGCGATTCGTAATTAAAGACCTGCTCGAGCGTTTTTTTGCTGACACTAACAAGAAGAAGAAGAAGCAGAGAAAGAGAAGTAGAAGGAAAATACATCTCATCCCTTTAAGTGGAAGCTAATACACAACGTTCTGTAGGATCATTTTAAATCTGAGCTTCTCATTGGCTGAGAAAAGAGAAGGCTTAAACTAGCCTTAAAGGGGAGGACACCTCATTTACAGGAGGAAGAGAACAAGTTAGTGAAGGCGCAAAATCTTCTTTTTTATTAAAATGCAGATTTGACATCAGTGTAGCTTCGATATCAGCAATATTATTACGTGGAAAAAAGAAAAATGAATTTGTGCAAAAAAATGGACTTTAAATCGAAATTCTAACTTTAATGTTTTTGTTGGAATCTAAATAAACATATTTAGCAAGTTTGTAGTGAATCATGTGTTCATGTTTTATTATCTGCTGGACGACTGTTTCAAAGGTATACAAGTGTGAAGAACATCTGAGAACGATATTACCTGACTAGCACGAGTCTACATGTGAGATGTTTGTGATTGTGAGAAGACAACCCCGTTTTGGTTATGGGTAAAGTAAATAAAACTTAAGTATCTACAGAGAAGAAGTAACTAAATTGGGCTTGGAGGTAAATAGCTCACAAATATTGACCATTCCTTCAAACGCCAGCTGGCCGGAGGTCCAAGGTCAAGGTAGAAACTCAGACAAAACAGAGTCGTAATCAGTCTAGACGGACATGAACGAACTTCACACTCAAACGAAGTGCAAAGAAAACACTTTCAGTCAAACTTCCGGGGAAAAATAACGATTCAGTAAACCGAGAAAGGATTTTTAAAGCCTTTAAACTATAGTTTAAGCAAAAATGTAACTTTTTTCCGAGTGCAATTTGGTTTAGAATCTAGAAAAACATTTCGCGTTCGTAACCAGCAGTCGATATATTTGGCATAAATAAAGCAATTTTTCATAATAAAATCGAATTCAAACTCTTCACACTGAAGTAAGACCCAATCATCATGTGTTTGAGAAATTTGAGGGAAAACAAGAGAATGAATCCAGACCTTGTATTGAATTGGCCCAGAAATTTGCTACAGCGCATGTAATGGAATTGTGTTCCATAAGAAACTCATCACATCATCCAGACTAATGCTTGATGAACACACTTAATAGATCTGCTTTAATAAAATCATAATATATGTAGCAGTTGTTAAATGGCGGTGAGAAAAGCACAAGTTGGACATTTTATTTCGTGATGAAAAATGTAGACGTGCGCGCGACGTACACCATATTTTATCGTACGTGTAAATTAAATGAACGTTTTTGCTCTATAAGAATTAAATATGCTCGCGTGCTCCTCAGGCATGATTTAAACTCTGTTTTAATCAAAACTTCCCAGAATTCTTTAAACGTATTAAGCATTAAAGTCGGTTTTACACTTCAACACGTAGTTTGATAAATGTTGAACATTTGCCTGAATGTAGAAGAAGAGTGAATTATTCATTTCATTTCCCACTCATCTCTCAACACTTTAGCATTTTATAGCATTTTAGCTTTACTACAAGAGTGATTCTTATTACTCTTATTACTGCCTGATCTACTGAGATCTTTTGAGGAGGGAAAAGAATAATAATCAGAATTAGAATAAATTATAAAGAATTTGAAAAACGTATATTTATTTATTTATTTATTTATTTATTTATTTATTTATTTATTTATTTATTTATTTATTTATTTATAAAACCTCGGCCTTGTTAGAGACCCACCTCAGGAGGAGGCTGTAGACATGTTCAGGTAAAGTGTTTAATAAAATAAATCGTGAGCTTTGTGGACAGAAGTGTCTCAGCAGTTCATCCAGCACGACCAAACTGCTGATCCTTTAAGAAAACTCTTAGCCTTCAGCTGCTCCAGAAGCTGCAATCTGACCCGAATTTCTTCCCGACATGGAACATGTGACGAAACGCGGTTCATTGTACTTCAAACGTGAATGTCTGTAAATGACATTTTCTTATTTGGGACAGGGGCTGAAGTTTCGAGTTCAAATCCCTGCAAGATTACAAGTCCACTACTAAACACTGCCAGAGAGACACTGGAGTCATAATTGGAGCCCTGAGAAAGACCCTTGTTCCTCTGGAGTCATCCATATCAACATCTGATCAACGACAAAAACAAACACCAGTTTATTTTAAATAAACATACCAAAAAAAACCCCCACACAATAGTGTTTGTAAGAAGTGAAGTCCTCAAGTAATCCGTATTTGTAACAAAATACTATTAGTCACGTGAATGTGCGTGTTTACTTGCATATTTGTGAATCCTTTTTTAAATTATTATTATTATTATTATTATTATTATTATTATTATTATTATTGTATTATGATCAAACTGTACTTTAGATGCGACTAAGATCATTTTAAATACGAATTAAGTCGACTGCGTTTACACAAGCACACTAATTATTAAAATGTAAATCAGTGATGACAAATTCAGTTACTTTCTTGATAGATATTAATTTATACCACGGCAAGCACACACACACACACACACACACACACACACACACACACACACACACACACACACACACACACACACACACACTTCAAACTAACTGCTTAATAGAAACTTTATATTATTATTTTAAAAAGCAAGAATTGCGCATCGCAAGTTCAAGACTGAAAAAGAATTGTGATTTTTTTTTTAAAACGTCAAATCCAAAAGATGATCATAATAAAAGTTAATTGAGATTTTTGTAGTCTGTAATTTAGTCTTATTTTCTGGAATAAAATGTGTTTTGTGGACTTTTTCCTGGTTTCTCATTTTATTTGATAGTATTTAAGCTAATTTTTTATAGCAAGTAGAGTTCTAGTGGAGTGTAATTAAAAACAATTTTTTTTGTAAATATAAGTGATAAATATAGTAATAGTAATATAATCGACTATATAATACAATTTGTTTCATATCGTAAACATTATAACTGTGTAGTTATTAAAGCCCGAGTAAAGACTTTCATATTTTTTAATAATACCAGTATTTATATTCAATTTGCATTCCTCCTTAAATAAAACCAATTTGTGATTTTTAGGGACAAACTATGAGTTTCTTTTGTACAGTTTATCAGACCGAATGCAGTTTGTTAGTAAATGTTATTATGATGAATAAACAGCTGGACAGTTTGTCTTGTGCGGCCTTTCAGTGCTCATAATAAGGAGAAAAGACTTCAGACTTCCGCACGTCCAAGTTCAAGTTAAAACGCTCATTATCCTGACGGGCGTCATTCAGGGCAATTATTCCCTGCTGCACGCGCGCGAGACGATTTAAGATTAGATTTAAAACCATCGAAAGGGTAACACACACACACACACACACACACACACACACACACACACACACACACACACACACACACACACACACACACAAACAGACGGGCAGATCGAACACGCTGCTTTATAATAAAGTAAAAAATATATAAACAGAAATTCATAAGATTTTTTTAAATTGTAAATTTATGATTATTTATTTTGCTGTTATAGTTTTTCAGACATGCAACTGTATCAGTTTGTTCATGTTCATGTATGTTAGACACATTAATACGGGATTTATTACTTTCAGACATTTCAGATATGTCAAAACATCTGTGCGTCTTTAGTGAAATAACAGGACTATCTATTAGTTTTCTCTGGAAAAATTTGTGTTAAACAGAACAAAATAATAAAAATAACGTAGATTCTAAAATGAACTGTTACTGAAAGAAAAATAAACCATTATCAAAAATAAAAAACAAGTAGTATTTATATAATACCATTG
This sequence comes from Silurus aristotelis, assembly GCF_946808225.1. Lineage (NCBI taxonomy): Eukaryota > Metazoa > Chordata > Actinopteri > Siluriformes > Siluridae > Silurus > Silurus aristotelis. The sequence goes on from NC_139602.1 coordinate 11,644,341, forward strand.
TATTTTAAATAGTAGTATTTATATGCAAATACTTTTTATACATAAATAGTCATTTTAATATATAGCATATTATGTTAAATATTTCTTTGTACATTGTATTATAATATTAAGCAATAATAATCTTTAACAGTTGGTGCTACAACTCGCAGCATCGTGAAAAGAAAGAATGAAACATTTCCTTTGTTTTGTTTTCAGGTTAATGTTGTTTTAGGTCACTAAGCTTCACAAAACAATGTATAATTTTGTCAAATTGTGCAAACAAATATATAACTGAAAGGTGGAGCATCTTTCAGCTGTAGTTTGTGTGTAGCTTTATGTTTCTAAAGAAATAAACGCGATTAAAAGGGAATTTGGGGGTTTGTAGATCTGCTGTTTAAACAAAACGTTTACTTTGTAATTGTGCCAAACAAAACAACAAACAAATGTAGATATTTTGGCAGTAAGTACGACATTTATTTGATTATTTCTTTTTTTCTTCCTTTTTTTTTTTTTGTAATAGAAAATACTAATATTACAATTGCAGAAAAATGCAGATTATGTCGGATTAATATTCTGATAATACTGTAACACAATTAACTAAACGAAAATTATTATTATTAATTTTACATTTTCAGATCACAGAAAGCAAACGAATAAAAACAATGTAAACTTTTAAATAATTATTCTTTCCAAGTGTTTTATTTGTGAAACTCAGCTCTCAAGTCTTTCTCTGCATTATTTTCTTTAGATAAGATTAACATTACTGATGTTTCGGAAACTCTTGTGCCAGTTGCTCAAAACAATACAAAACATTAAAGAAAACAAAATAAAATAAAAAAAGAATACGAGACATACTAATAATAAAATAATAAGATTTATTATTTTAACATTGAATAATTAAAGCTTTCGAAAAGTTATTTATAAATACAATTATTTATAAGTAATTAGCTTTGAATAAACTGAACAGTAAAATGGAATGAAATGGTACAGTTAGTGTAAATACATTTAAATAACATTCTTCAGCATTTTTAGAACAAACATTTCTAAAAAACATTAGCAGTGTTTGTTTTACATAAAGAATATGAATTGAATATAATTCAGGGAAACAGTTTTGCTGCAAATGTACAGTGTTTAAAAATAAAACTAACAAAACAGCCCCGTTTGATAGCCCAGGCTGAAACTGCCCCTCTCGCCCATCACCAGGAAGTTCTGCAAGGTTTTGTTCTTCCATCTCCTCTCCTCTTCCTCTTCCTCTGGGTGCTAAATGAAGGAGAAGAGTGACGGCTTTAACAGCAGTGTTGTACTGTACTGTACTGCACTGCACTACACACACACACAAACACACACACACACACACACACACACACACACACACACAAGTGTCCTCACTGGAGCTGTTCTTAGCTCTCCTGATGATTTGTGGAGGATCTAAATCAAAATTTTCAAATTCCTGCTACTGCAACTCTCAGGGAGCAACTGGTGTTAGCAAATGTTTGTGGAGAAAATATGCACCATCAGCCATTAGCTGTCAATCTCTGACCTCCCCATTGTGCTCTGGTCCAGATAAAAATACTCTCAGGAACAAGGGGTACTAAAAAGGACCATTCCTTGTTCCTGTGCTGCTCATGCAACTTACTCTTTGTATCTCACGTGTGCAACATTTATATAAAGTGATTCTTTATTGTTTGAATTTAAAATGGAATTATGCAAATTAAATATTTTATACGGTACATCAGAGATACAGTGAAATGTTGTGCAGCCTATCATACCTACGCCCAGGTCTATGAACTTTATTTAAACCAAACTTTACCTGCACTTTCAATCTGGAGCTCAGTGGAGAATATTTTCTTAAACTCTAAATATTAAATCTACTAATAGATATATTTATCGCCATTCAACATTCATAAATGTGAACTAGAAATCTATGCTTGATGTAACCCACAAATTTAATTACACTCTGATTTTGTACATTACATATTTTTAATGATTTAAATTCAAATCAATTTCTATTTACAATTTTATTTGTAAAGCACTTTAAAGAATTGAATAGACTGAGAATAAAATCTATTAAACATGTATAAGTTTATCTTTACAGTGACCAAACAAGTGGTGCTAGTGTTCAGGGGAAAACTCCCTGAGATGATATGAAGATAAAACCAGACTCAGGAGGAATTCCATTATGTAATAATCCAAAATACAGGCACATGAAGATTCATGCTTGTGATAATTACAAGTCCAATTTTATTGATTTATTTTATTTTTTACTTTATAAGAATATTGTTCATCATGCCTTTTCCCCACACTGTCTCCCCTCATGTCTCTAAACCCCTAAAGTCAAGTGTACCTGCACCTTTAGTGGCGAGTAAAACAGGCAGGTCTCAGAAGCTTCACATTTACATGATAATATTTTTAACAGTTTTTTAAATAATAAAGAATAAAGATAACAAACTGTACCTTTCCATGTCACTTGGGTGGAACAGATTTGGACATTTTAATACCTTTTTACTTAGTAAGGTAGGTTTATTGTGTACAAGGTGGAAATTTGTCATTAGCTTCATTACACAATATACATATATATAATATGTTTAAGATGCAGAACACTGCAAAAGCTCAAAACAGATATCTTGTGGAGTCTTTCAGCAGGAACTAAACGTGTAGGTGTAGGTTTTATGTAGGTGTACATGTGTGTGTGTGTGTGTGTGTGTGTGTGTGTGTGTGTGTGTGTGTGTGTGTGTGTGTGTGTGTGTGTATGTGTGTGTGTGTGTGTGTGTGTGTGTGTGTGTGTGTGTGTGTGTGTGTGTGTGTGTGTGTGTAATGGATTAAGAGCAGCATTTCTGCGTGTGTCTCTTAACATATATTCAAGCTTTATTAGAGACATGCACCACCCCTCCCCTCCCCTTTCCGCCCCTCCCCCGGGGTTCGACTAAAAGCATAACAGTTGGAATGAAGTTGAAATGAAAGTGTTGTTGATCTGCAGAGGGGCGTGGGGGCTCTGCGTGCTCTGGTTATTCCTCCAGGTTATATAGAGTACAGTGAAAGGGAAAGATGGAAACTCCTCCTCCTCCTCTGCTGTGTTTCACATTTAACTCCTGCAGTCTGGAATATTAAACACAGACACAATAAAACACACACTGGCTCAGTTCCTGCTTTAATATTTATCTCGATATTTAGAAAGCTATAGGATTGTTTTTAGGCTTCGCGTCATGATCGAGAGCCTTTACGCGGCGAAATACCGGAGGATTACGAAACCTATAGGAGTGGCAAGTGCTCGTGTATTTGAACATGTTGTGCATTAAATCCTTTATAAAACTGTATGAAATCTGAAACTGTATATGCAGTACAGGTCCGGAACAATAATCATGGCGAAAAAACAAAATGACAAACACAGGCATCACGTGTAAAAATAAAGAAACTGTAATAATGGGTGAAGTCACGTGGCCTGGATTTGAAAAACTTGTGACGTTCAGAAACCTTGATGCATGAGAATAACCATCTACAAAGTGCAACATTAAAACAATACGGAAAATTGATTGTAGAATGATCACAAAAAGTAAAACCGACTTCTCAAATCTCAACTTCTGAACGAGATTTTTTAGAAAAAGACGAAGAAACTCAGGTTGTGTAGATCTGTAATATGTTTGTAATGTTTCCAATGAAAACACACACACACACACACACACACACACACACACACACACACACACACACACACACACACACACACACACACACACACACGCACTTTAGAAAGCGTCAAGATCTAAAAATTAAGCGAAAAGAAGTCGTCAAAATGTAAATGCAAAATGTTGCGCAATGTAAATTCGCTTGCGTTTAAATTTATTCATATATACAATTCTCTTAGCGATTTACCCAACAAAACCCTCACTGCTGTTCATATTTAAATTAGAGACTTGTATGGGATCAAAGTTCAAGTTCAAGATTGGCCTTCTGCATGTCAGTGCGCATGCGCGTAAACTACACGGGAACGCGGACGTTTGATGACTACATCTCGGCAAATGCAGTAAATAAAGCAAATAACACACACACAAACACACACACACACACACACACACACACACACACACACACACACACACACACACACACACACCTGAAAATGTAATGCAGGTTGAGTATAGACTTCTGCTTTATAATATGCACAGATCCAAACATCAAACCCCAATCCGAATTAAATAATTCTATACTGAGTTTTTCTTCTGAAATGTATCTTTATTATGATTGTTTTATAAAGTAAACTGTTTTAAATAAATGTCCTACATAATTCAGAAACGAGTTTCTTTCTCTGAGTGTTTTTTTTATTTTAAAGTGAAGTGAGCAAATCATTTCTCGATATATTTAAAGGCAAGCCGACACTCGTTTTAGAGATATTTAATTTTAGAAAGTGGATAAAAAATACTATGTATTTTTCTATAAATATTATAACTAGAAATCTAGATATAGTAATATATTTTTATGTAGAAGATGAGAGTATGTTTGATAGATTATTATTAATAATCTCTCTCACTGCGGATAAAATCTTTAATGAATAAATAGTTCAATATAAATTGGAGAAAATCGCCTGACCTGCTGGAAGACAATTATGTCTGCAAATCGTTTTTATTAGCATTAAAATATATGTATTTGTTTTTGTGTTTGTGTGAGCAGTAAGAATTCCCTTGTCTTATTTTAAATGCAGTACCGAGTTATATTATTTTTTACCCTGAGTATTTACATTACAAATATTTGCATTATAAAAAATAAGATTTATTTATATGTATAATATTAATTCAAAACACGAGCGCGTATTTAACGCGCGATTTTGCCGCGGCACAGTGGAAAACTTGAAAAATGATATTAAAGGTTTATACTTAACTCAGTGCTAAAACTAACTTCCCGTGTGGAAAAATCTATTTTATTTTAAAATAACACAAGTTAATTAACTATGCTGTTAATAATTTAAATCTGATTAAATTACATGTTGATTAGTTTAGACGATTAGTTTTTGGGTGGAAATATTATTTAATATAAGTAGACAGTATTTTTTGGAAGCTTTACCATTTCAAAACAAAATAAATCAAATTCAAACAAAAAAAAGAAAAAAACAGAAAAGTAAAACTACAGGAAATATAAAATAGATTACAAAATTATCCAATTAGCAGATACAAAAATTGAATAAAAAATCGATATAATGATTTTATGGATTATAAGAAAACATTATTTATATAACAACCAAGTATATTTTAATTAAAAAAAAGTTTACTTTCTTACTTGCTGTTTACAAAGTGGACAAAGATTACAAAGCACGTGACTAATTTAATACAAGTGTTTTTTTATTTATTTTTTATTTTTTATTTGATCTCTCTGTTTGATTGTAATAAACACTTTGTAGGTTGCTGCCCAAATCAAATCAACATTTAGTTTTTTTCTTATAGCCACAAATATCACATTCACATCCAAACTTGCCGAAGTCCAGGATATGAACACCTTCACTGCTTTTTTCCCTCTCAGGCCAAAGTCCATCTCCATGAATACTGCTGTTCTTTCTCTCTCTGTTTGTCTGCCCTGTACTGCAGGTAAAATCACGTTGAGCACAATGTCACTATTACAGGAAACACCTTCACAGTGAATTTACTGATCCTAGGAGTCGCCAAGGAGTGGCTTAATATCATGCTAAAAACAATGTGTCCTGAAAAATTGATTGCATTGTGTAGAAATTCTTACATGTACACTTGAACAGGCTGCACTGCTAGATTAAAGAGAAAGGGCTTTTTTCATTGTTGTGAATTATGGCACAGATTATTTTCTATTTCAGGAAATAATTATTACAGGATTAAGTTAACAATATAAATGGGGATGATTAATAAAATGTAAAAAAGCAACACCATTTTATCATTTTATTTAATTGAAGTAAAACATTTACAATCTGACCTTAACACAATCTACAATTCAATTTTTATTAATAATTATGAATGTAATTATGATCATTATAATACTGAGAGAATTACATCTAGGATTAGAAAAGCATATCCTGTGACAGACGGGTGTCCCAGACATTATAGACTGGTGTCTCAGACATGATGGACTGGTGTTCCAGACATTCCAGGCTGGTGCCTCAGATGTGATGAAATGGTGTCAAAGACAGACTCTGTGCCTATTATTCCTCTCCAGCTCCAAACCACTTCCACCTTACAAACATTACTACTGTTTGCTATTTTATCATAAGTAACTGAGATGTTGTCTCATTTGCTGCTTTCTCATTTATCCTTTAAATAAAAGAGTAATTTAAAAAAAACTCTATTTAAATAAAGATAAAATATAGTTAATGTAATTTACAAACTAATCAGTTAACAGATTAACTAACTACATTAACTGATGTTACATGGCATAAACTGCACAACGCCACTACACATATTTGTACTTTATTACAGTTAGAGGCATCAATTTTTATCAATCAATTTTATGGTTGTGTATGTGATCAATACAATTTTTATTTGAGATCCTCCATCACCACCACTCCAATCAGAATAAAGCTCTTAGTGAAGATGAATAAATAAGGAGATATTATTTCTCATGAGCTTCATCATTGTTTTGTGAAAGGCAATTATTTTATTATCAGAATTAGGTTTGGAAACACAAAGAGAAACAATCATCCCAACAGTATTCACTTCATTTTACTCTATTAAGAACAAGAATATTGGCCAATGTCCTCAGGATAAAGGCCACTAGGTGTAAAAAAAAACTTTCCAGATATTACTTAGAGTTAGATGATTACATTTCATCTATCACAAACCCCACTGAATTAAATAAATCCACTCTACAACATCTGCATTGGAAAAGTCTCATAGATGTCTGCTGATTCCAGGAGAACATCTCCATACAACTTAGTCATTAGGAAGTATCTGTTTTTGCTTATCCAAATTGTACATGGAACTGAACACCTCACCCCCTATTCCATCTCTCTGACCTTTTTTTTATTTGGCTCTAAACCTTTCCCAAGATAGAGCCAGCTCTTAATGGCCTAACCATGACTAGCAGATCTGTGCGATCTTCTTGCTGTAACTGCTAAGTGTTATGGGAAAACACTAGGCTAGAAGAAGTTTACGGTTCTGCTGCTTCTGTGAGATGGTTAGAGACCACACATTGGTGAAATGCAGATGAACTCTTTTGTCCAGATTTAGGAGGATTTCCTGTTACAAGCACAAACTCAGACTCAAACTAAAGTAAATCAACTTTTTCTGGCCACATCTTGCATTAAAGCCATGTCCTGGTACAGTCAGGTCAGGTCTATACTGTTTTAATATGTGTGTATGTATAGTGTGGAACAGTGGAAACAATACTACAAAATATGTAAAAATATCAGATTATTATTTAATGCAAGTTGAAAGACCAAAAAAATCTATAGATATTTAAATGTTAATATATATATATACATAATATAACATGATGTTTAATAATCCATTTAAAAGCAAATGTTAAAGCAACACAAACAACAGTTAAACAAAATCGGTAGCTGTTTTATGAAAGTAAACATAAAAAAATACTATACTATATTTGGTGTAATTCGTTTAACTTGGATAGCAAAAGTCTGATTTTAGAAATATTCAATCTCCATCAGACATGTATCTCTTTCAGAGGAAAACAGATTTCTATAATAAGTTTCAATAAAGCTACAGATCTTAAGTACAATAAAAAGGCTGTTCCTGTGCTGTTCCTGTGCTGTACCTGTGCTGTTCCTGTACTGTTCCTGTGCTGTTCCTGTGCTGTTCCTGTACTGTTCCTGTGCTGTTCCTGTGCTGTTCCTGTACTGTTTCTGTGCTGTACCTGTTATGTTCCTGTACTGTTCCTGTGCTTTTCCTGTGCTGTTCCTGTACTGTTTCTGTGCTGTACCTGTTATGTTCCTGTACTGTTCCTGTGCTTTTCCTGTGCTGTTCCTGTACTGTTTCTGTGCTGTACCTGTTATGTTCCTGTACTGTTCCTGTACTGTTCCTGTGCTGTTCCTGTGCTGTTTCTGTGCTGTACCTGTGCTGTTCCTGTGCGGTACCTGTTCTGTTCCTGTACTGTTCCTGTTCTGTTCCTGTACTGGTCCTGTGCTGTACCTGTTCTGTTCCTGTACTGTTCCTGTTCTGTTTCTGTACTGTTCCTGTGTTGTTCCTGTGCTGTACCTGTGCTGTTTCTGTGCTGTACCTGTTCTGTTCCATTGCGGTTCCTGTGCTGTTTCTCTGGATTGTCAGATTTTCTCCACTTTATTAATCGCGATACTACCCCCCCCCCCCCCGATCTCTCTTTCTTTCCATCTCTCTCACTCTCTCTTTCTCTTTGTGGAGGTTGTAGAGAGGTGGATGCCAGTACAGGTCTTTCCTGTTTATGGTAAGTTAAGGAGTTAAGGAGTCTGTTTGTTAGATTACTCCCCGATAGTTTGGAACATTTTGTTCATACTTTTGGCCTTGTTGCTTCATTGTCTGTTAATTTGTAAATAAACATTTGAACTTCTGGTGGTGGTGTTATTGTCTGGGACAGGACAGGAGACCTTTTTTCCAGGTCTTTTTCTTATTATTAATTTGGATTGTTTTTATTTTCCCCCACAACCTTTGACAGAGACGAAGTAAAACATACCACAACAGCTGTATGGTGGGAACATATATCTAAAGCTGGATTGACAAACTGGACTCATGTTGTCTACATTTTGTTTTGTGGAAGCTTGACAAATTATTGGAGGAGATGATTGGAGGAGATGAATGCGTGAAGGAGATGAGTAGAAGAGATGAGTGGAGGAGATAATGAGAGGAGTGGAGGAGGTGAGTGGAGGAGACATGGGGATAGAATGAGTAAAAGTGGTAAAAGAAGGAGGTGAGAAGATAGGACCAGCGGTGTGCGGTGAAAGGAGGAGGTGAATGGATTAGATGAGTACAGAGGGTGAGTGGAGGAGAACAGTGGATTGGATGAGTGATGAAGGTGAGTGGATATGATGAGTAAAAGATGCGAGAAAAGAAGGTGTGAGGAGAAGGTGAGTGAATTAGATGAGTGGAGGATGTAAGAGGAAAAGGTATTGCTTCAGGATAGCTTAAAGGTCGGAGTCTACACATGAAAGTAGTGATTTATGAGAAGAGAGGAGATGTCCTCTATTATCTCCTGACATTTTGACTAAAATAGTGGGAGTGAAGCTCCTTCTGAAAAATAAATCCACCAAGTGTTTGAGCAGTTTGACTATTTTGCTAAAGATTGATGATCATACTCTGCTTTGGCACACTGTCTATTTTTTTTTTAAGTCAAAGCCCTACCATAATTCTTATGTCTTGCCTGAACCAAGAGCATAAGCACTATTTTCCACCTAAAGAGATGCTACGGACAAAAAAACCCTCCAGACTTTCAAAGTATAAAATATGCTTTTCATAAAATATGCTATTTAAACTAATAAAATTGAGAAGCACTAAAAAAGATGTGTCAAACGTCCAGCTCATTCTGTTCTTCTTTAATCTTTCCAAGTAAAATCTCTCCATTCCACAAAATATCACTTAACTTTTCCTGAAACTTTTTTTGTATTCCAGGATGAAGTAAAATAAATTGTTTCTCCTGGGTCATTCAACATTTCAGCAGTTATAGCAGGAATTTTCAGCTTCTTCTTGCACCAGCTAGTCAAAAAATTATTTATGTTAGGATTTCCTTGTTATTGGGAGGTGGGAGCTCAGTGATTAAGGTGCTGGTTTACTGATCGGAAGGTCAGGGGTTCACGCCCCAGTATTGCCAAGCTGCCTCTCTTGGGCTCTTGAATGAGGCCCTTAACCCTCTGTGCTCCAGGGGCACTGTATCATGGCTGATCCAGCGCTCTGACCCCAACAGATTCCAAGTGGGATATGTGAAGAGAAAATGTCACTGTGCTGTAAAGTATACGTGACAAATAAAAGCTATACTATCTACAGTCAACCGCTGATCATTTACGGCTCGGAAAATTTGCAGGTTCTCATTTGGAACCTAACTAACGACAATTTGTGGATTATTAAAAATTTGTTTTCACAAACAAATTTCATAGAGTTTTTTAAAACATATTATTGTATTAAAGTGACATAATGTCTAGATGAATTCACTAAGGTACCATATTTTTGGGTTTTCGGAACTCGCGCGGGGGTTGGGGGCGAGGGGGGGGTTCTTGAACGTAAACCCCACGAGTTCTGTGGGACCACTGTATTCTATTCTGAATCACTTATGCCACCAAATTTGTAATTGGACAAAATATGACTTTTGAATGTTTTTTTATAACTAGTCCAAATATTTTGTCCAAAAGCTTTTACTAGTTTCAGTAAAAAAAACAATTTCTTCCAGATAATTTACAAGTTGCATCTGGGTGTGAGGAGGGAATGCATTCTAAATGGGATGCCAAAAATTGGAATTTGAAGGAAATCAGAAAACCTAGATGAAGCCCTTGCAGATACATTTTTTTAGCAGTTTTTAAGATATCTAGATGTAATTTTAGATTGCCATTATAGAAGTCAAAGATGGCAAAAATATGGCAATGGAAAAACTCCATGAAACTTCATGAAAACAGTGCTGCAATTGTTTCCAAAATGTTCAGTGCATGATGTTCACCAACAAATGATGGAACCTACCTATCTATTTGTCAATCTTATTAATTCCACAGACGCATTCTGAAATGGGATCTTTTTGGGCAATTTAGTGTATTGTTGGAAGTCAACCAGATCCAGTGAAGACCACAGGATCATTCTCATCATGTCTGAATAAATTCAGAGAACATGATTTTATTTCTTAATAATATGTTGCTGGAACTCTCTTTCAAGTACATTTGAACACCTTATTTTCTCAAACCCTCCAATAAAATGACACGTTTTCCTCTTCTTTTTTAAATACCTTCCCAAAAGCAACCCCTTTAGAAAAAGGTCAAAACATCTCTTAGTGGTTGCCCAGCACAATTTCCAAAGTCAAGCAGAACTTCCTGTTACACCAGAGTAGATTAAAGAGTAGAATGTTCTCCGAAATTTTGGTCCAACTTACAAGACCCTTTGATGCAATATATTTATACTATTATTACCAAAATGTTGCATGTGGCTACCTCATCATCCTCTTTACCCATACTTGACCAAGTCAACTTGACCATAATTCCAGACAGATTTCCAAAGGAATATACTCAGCCTTTCTTTTAAAAACCCAGAGTCTGATCCCCCCCCCCTTCCCCTCCCTCCTTCATCTTGCATCATCCAGGACCAGTGGGTTCCATGTTACTCTGATCCCGCCAAAAAGCCACATAAGAAAATGAATGCCAGATGTGATCGTTATCCAGAGGTGATTGGTTTATTCCTACTTTGCAACACCCACCAACACTTTTATGAACACTCAGGGTAACTAAACAGATTCCTTAGATTCCTGAAGGATCCTGGATAATGGAGGATGTCTGCTGAAGTGAGGAAGTAAGTTTAAATACATGATAGATCTTATTTATAGCTAAAACAACATATTGTTTAAACTAATAAGAACAGAAGAAATGGCAGAAAACAGAACTTGTCTTAAAATGATCTCTGTGGATCGTGTCATCAGTAAAAGATGACACAAAAATGTGTTGGTCAGTACAACACTTCCAGTCTTATTGAGTCTGTTAATGACTATGGCAGGAGTGTGTGTGTGTGTGTG
>NC_139602.1:11666156-11668656 GCF_946808225.1 Silurus aristotelis
TTGTTGTGGGTATAAATGAACAACAATAGTGCTGTGTTGCCTTCCAACACACACCTTCAGGTTTCATCCTGGTACCCACCTCTCAAAAACAGGCCTAATTCATCCATTTTTACACTTGTGTGTGTGTGTGTGTGTGTGTGTGTGTGTGTGTGTGTGTGTGTGTGTAAGCTGGGAACTGGGAAATGGAGTCCCATCACAGATGTGTTGCTGTATCAGACCCAGCATTTCTGAGAACACCTTCATCTCCACCTTCACCCTGACCAGGATAAAGTGCTTAATGAACATTATGAAATAATTCCCAAGAAATGGCCATGAACATGGAGTGATTTATCCTGATATGTTTCTGTGTGGATTATCACATCGTCACACATCTGAGGAATGCAGTGTCATAATGCAGTACTGTTTGGTGAATTTTTTTTTTCTTTTTAGAACACACTGTGTATTATCAGGGGCGTGGCCAAACCTATTACAGTGCGGTGAGCAGGTGATGTTTAAATGGAGTAGAAAATGAGATCAGAGCAAAACATGAAAAGGTAAGAACAACTCATGGCCGTGGCAGTGCGATTCACAATCAGCAATAAATCAAATAAAAATTCATAATACAATTTTATTCCTGACATAAACATGGAATTAATCATAATAAATAATAATAATAATAATAATAATAATAATAATAATAAAAAATAATAATTATATACGTATATATATATATATATATTTAAGGATATGATCAAAGAGCCTAAAGATTTTAATATAAAATAAAAAATAAACTGCAAAAGATTTAATTTACAACAATAATAAAAAATAATACAAATAGAATTGCAATAAAAATAGAAAGAGAATTCACCATTAAACATAAAAGCAGAATAATAAATTTTTTAAAAATAATTATTGTCGGAGGTTGTTCATAGTACTCGCATTTTCTCCTTATATTTATATATATATATACAAATATAAAAAATAAGAAGAAAGACAGAAAAAAGAACGTTATTGAAGTAAAAACATTTTGGACACTTGACCTTGCTATGACATTGACTGTGTTTGGATGATTGGATAAATAGATGCAAAAATTAATATTTAAATGAATAACTAAATAAATATGTTGAACCTATGACAGAGGAATAAAAATTATAATAAGTTTTGAAAAATATTGGTCGTCTCACAAGGTAGAAAATAAAATCTAGCTAATAAAAGGCGATGTTGGTACGAGAGCATATTATTAACGTGAAGAAATGCTCATCTGTTCGTTTGTTGCAGATGTGATAATGATAATCTGTAGATGGGGTGGCCATGTTACAGGGTGGCACCGCCCACCCAGGTTCACCGCTTAGCTCCGCCCACATGTATTATATAAAGTTCACACCAGAGGTCATTTGAATTTATATTTCAATTATTATGAATATTTAATTAAGAGAGCATAATTGGGGTTTTAGAGTAGATAAAAATGATCAGAAGAATGGAGTACTATCCATCCAGCATCACCCAGAAATCCAGAAAAGGTAAAAGATCTGTTCATAACTCTGGATCAGTTTTTGTGAGATGTGTTAAAATGTGTTTATAAAAATATGTGTCTGATCAGTAAAACTCCAAATCAACAAGTAACCCGACACCCTGCATAAAGAAGAAAAAAAAGGAGGGGAAAAAGAAGCAGAAGAAAGAGGAGATCTTAGTGCACTGCAGATCTTGGACAGCGGTGTGTATCAGATGGGCGATCAAACACTAATCGTTCCCTTTTGGCTCCCAGAGTATAAATCTGTCATTAATTGTGTGGAATTACATCAAATCCAGAACATTCTTTATGCAGCGCGCGAGTCTGAGACAGTTATACGACGAGCAATGCAGCACCAAACAGATGGGGCAGTTCAGCTTTGCATGCTAACTATCCTTTTCACTGCCTCCCTCCATTTTTATCCCTTCATCCTGCTGCTGAGTGTGTGTGTGTGTGTGTGTGTGTGTGTGTGTGTGTGTGTGTGTGTGTGTGTGTGTGTGTGTGTGTGTGTGTGTGTGGGTGTGTGTGTGTGTGTGTGTGTGGGTGTGTGTTTAACTGCACTGCGTATTGCCTCTCTTAGTGTTTTCATTGCTGCCATTCTCTCATTTTTTGTTGTTTTTTATTTGTTTATTTTATCTGTTGTTCATTTTCTTGTTTACTCTCTCTCTCTCTCTCTCTCTCTCTCTCTCTCTCTCTCTCTCTCTCTCTCTCTCTCTCTCTCTCTCTCTCGCACTCATATCGTTTCACAGATTTTCTTTCTTTCTGCTCTCATGTTTGAGCCCATGCTCACTTTATACCGCTCATAATTGTAAGATTTTTTCTGCTCATCATTAAAATAATTAATAATAAATAAATAAATAAATAAACATGAACCCGCACAGAAGACTCACGTCCCACATCCCACATCCCACATCCCACATCCATCTGCTTTTCTGGAGGCTTTAATTCCTCCCTGTAATGACCTTGACCCTGAATCTCACCTCGGTTATGATTTGCACTGACATTTTGGCA